>NW_003307647.1:237954-285749 GCF_000143455.1 Volvox carteri f. nagariensis
TCTACTCTCTACACATAGCTGCTTCACGATAAAAGCCCTAAAGAGGAGCCCTCTCCGTATCTAACAGGTTAACAGACGGACACGGGCTTAAAGCACGCAGAACAACCAAGCACTGAAGGAATAAAAGGGCGGAAATAAGGAGGATTTTGAGATTTAATACCAAAATTTAGTCATCATTCCGTACGCGTGTACGACCTGGATCTGGATCTTGGTGGGGTACGCCAATAGCCAGTCCCGCTCTTATCCACAACTAGGAAACCCCCAACCCATCCCACCGTGGGTGTTTTGACAACCAAACGCATTTCTTATTCCCGCCAATGGCGGCGCGGTCCGACTGCGCGCCACGGAGATGTGGAGATAACCGCGGTTCCTAACCATCATCCACCACATCTTTACATACGGTGGTGTTGCTGCTGCTGCTGCTGCCTGCTCCCCCTCCTCCATCTGCACCTCCATGCCCCGGGAGGCTGAATCTGACACGGTGCTACCCCAGCGCACCTGTCGTCGGACCGATGCGTATCCGGAGCACCAGCGCTGCGACCAAGGCGGCGTCACCTCCACCATCTGCACCTCCAGATCCGCAAGGGAGGCCTGGGGCTCTCCTGACTGGGACAGGGAGGCCGTCGCCGTCTCCTCCGCCGCACCCGCCGCCGTCGCAACCGAAGCTGCTTCAGCCGTCAGGCCGTCTTGACCTCGCGCTGTGGGGACGACGACGTTCAAGGCTAGGTTCTGGTCTTGTTGCCGCTGTGACGTCTCCTCGTTCGGTACGGCGGCGGGGGCGGCGGCGGCGGCGGCGGCCCGAACAGATGTAACGGCCGCCCAGATTCGCCTTGTGGGTCGCCGCGTGTCGCTCTGTCTGTCTGCCAATGGGTCCCCTCGACACGGTGGACCTGAATCACCCGGCGCAGGACCACCAGGAGGAACACCCCCACCTCGCTCCCCCTCATCCCCTTCCTCAGCCCCCCCGCGAGCAGCGCCACCGCCTCCACCTTCCTCTGCCGCTGCCGTCGCCGCCGCCGTTGTTACCGCCGTGGCGATCCCGACGTCGTCACCGCCGTTGCCGCTGCCGCTGCCTCCGCCGCCGGCAGCGGCGGCAGCGGCGGCGTCCTCCGTCGCCCGCAGGTCCCGCCGCCAATTGAGCAGGCAGTCCGCGGAAATCCATACTGGTTGCGCCACACCCACCACGGCCAGCGCTGGAAACACGGCCGGTAGAGCATGTCGTGCGGAGTCGTAATGGCCCTGCACAATGCCCTCCAGCAGCTCCCCCCTCATCACCATAAGCCGGACCCGCTTCAACCTCTCGGTCAAGGTAATGAATCCAGATGAGGGACCCATCGGCGGCGGCGGTGGCGGAGTGAAGCGAGGTGGTGGCGGGGCGGAGGGCGGGACGCCAGTGGCAGCACTGGTGCCGGTGTCCTGCATGGCGACGCCACCACTGGCAGTAGCGGTTGTTGTGGTGGTTGTAGCAGTACCGGACGAGGCGATACGGCGGGATGACGGCGGTGCACTCAGCTTCAGCGACGGGTCCCACGTGAAGCTAGCCCTTGCGGTCGCCACCGGTGTGCCGACAGCAGAAGACGCAGCGGCAGTGGCAGTGGCGGCGGCGGCGGCAGCAGCTGCGGCGGCGGTGCGGGTGGCTTCACCTGCCGCGGCTGCACCGACAACGGTGGCGGCAGTAGCACTTGCGGTCCGTTTGACAGCACCGGCGGTCTCCATGTAATCACCCGCAAGGGGCCGGGTTTCGGAGCCCTGTGTGGCGGTAGCCGTCGGGGGTCTCCTCACCGCCGGAACCCAGTTCCTTGCGGGCACTGTCAGCGTCGGCATCCCCGGGTCCTTAATCGCCACCGACTGAAGCCCCGTGGACGTCCCCAAACCGCCTTCACCTCCCTCATCTCCGTCAGCAACCCCAGGTGGGGGGCCAGTTACCGTTGTGTGCGCCACAGCCAGATTGTCGACGCCGCCGGGGCCGTTGTTGCCGACGCTGCCGTTCGCGGCCCGCACAGCCACGTCCAAGCTCAAGGCCATCACAATCGGACGTAGACCCGGCACATGGCCTCCACCGCCTGCCGCCATAGTGGCGGCCTCCTCCCCCTCCTCCTCCCCCTCCTCCTCCCCCCCCTCCCCCTCTCCCTCCGCGGGTCGTGTCTCAGCTCCAAGGAGAGTGCTGATCTGCGCAGCGACCCCATCCACATCACTGCCGCCACCGCCGCTGCTGCTGCTACTGCTACTGACACCGGCGGAGGCCTCCGTAACGGCCGCAGCCCCAGGAGGCGGCGGCGGCGGCGGCACCGCAGTAGCAGCAGCAGTCAGATCCAGCGCCTGCAGCGGTGCGGGACTAGCCCGGTGCGGAACCTGGGTTAGCCTTGCCAACACTATTTTCGTGGGGCATAAGCGAGTGCTGTCTTTTAGGCGGCACTCCACCACGTCCCCCAGCTGCAGCAAGTGGCGCCGCTTCGACGGCGGCGAGGTGGACAGGGGGTCTGAGAGGTCGATGGCGGCTGTCGCCGCGCGCATCTCGACGGTAATGCCGGTCTTGGCCGACAAGGCGCGGACGCGCTTGGCCTGAGGGGGAACTCGCGGGGAGGGTTTTGCAGGGTGGTGCGACGGAATGAGAGGTGGCGGGGGAGGCAGGTGGGAATCACAACATCATCAGTCAAGACCAGTTGCAAGTCTGGCCACATTAAAAAAAAAAATATATATATATATACATATATACATGCATTTAGGTAATATTACATTTAGGTACTTGTACAAATGCCGTATTATACGGAAATCCCTCCCTCTCTCCCTCCCTCGCATTCGGCTCCCTGCCCCGCATACCTCGCGCTACCATCGTACACCCCACCCCAACCCCCCGCCCAAGCCCCTTCTCTCACCCGGTCTAGATTCAAGACCCGCCGCCAGTCCGCCCTCAGACCCGCCGTCATGCACTCCATGGGCAGGAAACACAGCTGCCAGTGCACCTGCACCCCCGGGGTCACACGTCTCGCCGCCACTGCCGCTCCTGCTCCGGCGCCCGGGCGAGAAGCCATCGCCGCAGCCCCTGCGCCCGCAGGCCCTACTGCGGCACCCCCGGGGCCACCAACATCACCAACATCGCCAGCAGTTCCTCCACCTCTCCCGTGCGACACGTGAGCAGTAGCACTCGCACTCGCCACCGCCGCCGTCGCCCCCCCAACAGCGGCAGCTCCACCGGCAGCAGCCGCATCGTCGCCTCCGGCGGTACGCCCACTGCCCGCGGGTCGTTCCTTCAGGGTGGTGACTACCGGCTCTCCCCCAGCGTCCATGTCGCCTGCAGAGCCGGCTGGCGACTGGCCAGGGGCCTCGAGCTTCACCTCGCAATAGGCACCCCGCGGGGTGATGGCCACCACCCGGGCGAAAACCGTGCGGTGCTTATTCAGCTCCAATACCTAGGTAGGCAGGTAGGTGGGTAGATAGGTAGGTAGGTAGGTAGGTAGGTAGGTAGATAGGTAGGTAGGTGGGTAGATAGGTAGGTAGGTAGGTAGGTAGGTAGATAGGTAGGTAGGTGAGTAGATAGGTAGATAGGTAGGTAGGTAGGTAGATAGGTAGGTGGGTGGGTAGCAGGGTTCGACACCCCGTACGGGGCCCGTAAGTTTTTGGCCTTTTTTCGGTATCCCCGTCAGGGCCCGTAGGACTTTTCGGTGGCTCCCGTAAAGATTTTGGGGCGTGAAGCGCCCCGTACGGGGCCGCCCCCGGACCGGCCGAAGGCCGGTTACGGTGGCTCCCGTAAGGATTTTAAGGATTTATAAGAGGCCGTACGGGGTCCTGTAGGGGAGAGGACGGACCATATAAAGGCTTTCGCTGAGTGTGCCGTGTCCCCGAGTGTAATGGTTCACGAGAAAATAACGAAAATAACGATTTACAGGGCAAAAAAAGCAAAACGTCACTTTCCACAGCGTTTCAGCCAAGGACAGTGCCCCCGTAAAGGTTTTGCGGGCGTTACGGGGGCCCCCGTAAGGTTTTCGGCCGGTACAGGAGCCTGGTACGGGGGCCCCTCCGTAAGTAACATTTGGGGGTACGGGGGAGCCCGCAAGTTTCAGGAAGGTCAGTGTCGAACCCTGGTGGGTAGATAGGTAGGTAGGTGGGTAGATAGGTAGGTGGGTAGATAGGTAGGTAGGTGGGTAGATAGGTAGGTAGGTGGGTAGATAGATAGGTGGGTAGATAGGTAGGTAGATAGGTGGGTAGATAGGTAGGTGGGTAGATAGGTAGGTAGGTAGATAGGTAGGTGGGTGGGTAGATAGATAGGTAGGTGGGTAGATAGGTAGGTAGGTAGATAGGTAGGTAGGTAGATAGGTAGGTAGGTGGGTAGATAGGTAGGTAGGTGGGTAGATAGGTAGGTAGGTGGGTCGATAGGTAGGTAGGTAGATAGGTAGGTGGGTGGGTAGATAGATAGGTGGGTGGGTAGATAGGTAGGTAGGTAGATAGGTAGGTAGGTAGATAGGTAGGTAGGTGGGTAGATAGGTAGGTAGGTGGGTAGATAGGTAGGTAGGTGGGTCGATAGGTAGGTAGGTAGATAGGTAGGTGGGTGGGTAGATAGATAGGTAGGTGGGTAGATAGGTAGGTAGGTAGATAGGTAGGTGGGTGGGTAGATAGGTAGGTAGGTGGGTAGATAGGTAGGTAGGTGGGTAGATAGGTAGGTAGGTAGATAGGTAGGTGGGTGGGTAGATAGGTAGGTAGGTGGGTAGATAGGTAGGTAGGTGGGTGGGTGGGTGGGTGGGCACCATGTGGATTGCACTCAGCACTGCGAAGTTTGTTTTGTTATGTGGTCCCCATCCACAGGTCGTTTGGCGTCCCCGGGTGGGTGGGTGGGTCTGCGGCCCCGTAAGGGGGGGAGGACTTCCTGGCATGTACAAGCACGCACTCTCTCACACACACACACATACACGCATACATATACACACATGCATACATACATACCCGATGCCGAGCAACCTCAGACGAGGTGGTAAAGCGACTGCCGCGGTCGTCCACCACCTCCGTCACCTCCACCTTCAGGGCCGCAACCAGGTCCTCCCCGCCCGACAACTGCTCAGCGGCGCCGCGGCCATCAAACGCACCCGCCGCCGCCGCCGCCGCCATGCCCACGTGCTTGTCCTCCGCCTGCCTGCCGTACGGCCGTACCGACGTCACAGCCACCCAGGCACGCCGGAATCTACGCGGTACGGGCGCACCTGCCGTCAGAGGTGATGCCGCCGATGCCGCCGCAGGGCTAACCCCGGCCGTCGCCGCCAGCCCCCGTTCCGCCGTGTGCAGCTGCAAAGCCGCATCCGAAGATGCGTCACCCCACCAGCACAGCAGGTCCTCTGCCAATACCTCCACAGGTTGCGCCACACCCAGGGATTTCAGCCTCGGAACGTACACTCTAACTGCTCCCCGATGGTTGCGGCCGAGCACAGGCACAAAGGCCTCCAGCAGCAACCCCTTCTTCAGCAGCATACGGAGCCGCCGCAGCCGCTCAGCCGACTCGCCCAACGGAGGAAAGCTCTTCGGCGGTGATGATGATGATGATGATGATGATGGTGATGCGGAGGAGGGTGAGCCGTCGGAGGTTTCACTTGAAGGGGGGAACGAGGTGGAGGAGGAGGACGCGACGGGGGCACTGGCGCTGGACGTGGCCGTGTCCGGCCTGGGGACGAACGACGGCCCAGCTAGCGGCTCCCTGTCCCCCAGCCATGGGGTGTGTGCGGACCGCGGGGCTGTGGCCTCAAGGGCTGACGTCGCCGTCGCAGTATCACCCGTGGCAGGCCTCGCCGCCGCGCCGTCGCGTGTCGCAGCGGCGTCGGCGCCGCGGGCAGGCCCAGGCCCAGGCCCAGCCAAGGAGGTCATCATTCCGGCAGTCACTGCGGCACCGGCACCCGCGTTGACGGCGTCAGAAGCTGTCGGCCACGGCGCTCGGCCAGGTCGCCAGGGTCGTACGACAGACGTCCGGGTCCAGTTCCGGGAACTGGGAGCCGCTCCTGGTCCCCCCGCAGGGGATCTTGTCGCCGCCGGTGAAACTGCGGCGGCGTCGACGCTACTTGTGTTTTGGGTCGCGCCGCCAGGAGCGGCTGACGGCGAACGCGGGGCCTCCGGTACCCTGGGTCGCGTTAGCGGCGGCGTCGCCGCTGGCGGCGGTGTTGCAGGCCTCGTGGGAGGTACGGCGGTGGCCGCCGGTCCCGTGGGCTCTACCAGGACGGACTTGGAGCTGCGCATCCTGTCGGCCTTTCCCGCGGCGAGCAACGCCGCCGCCGCCGCGGCGGCCGCTGCCTCCAACTCCTTGGGCGACCTCGCCACCGCCGGAGCCGCCACGGGCGCCTGAGGACGTTTCACAGCCTCCGTCGCCTCCGCTGCGTCGGAGCTGCTGCTGACAGCCGCAACGGGTGCCTCGGTGGCCGGCGCTGGAGCCACCGGCACTTCGGGAGAGGCGGTGGTGGCAACGCCAGATGTGGTGGCTGCGCCCGCGCCCGTTGTGGGTCCTCCTCCCCCTGTACTTGTCAGCTGTTGCTGTTGCTGCTCCTGTTGGGGACGCCGCGGAGAGGAAGATGGCTTGTCGGCAGCAAGGCTTGCGCCCTGCGGCGTGAAGGACGCTTGCACCAGTGCTGCGCTTGCCTGACGGCTTGAAACCGAGGACCTAGCCAACGGCACGCTGCTGCTGCTGTTTCTGCTACTGTTGTTGTTGCTATCGCTGGAATTACTGTTGTTACTTCCGGTGTTAGCGCTCTGCCTAGTTGGCGGTGTTGACAGCAGCGCCTTACCCTCTACACGAGCCAAAGCAGCAGCTCGCGTCGGATTCGCAAGCACGGCCCGAGCAGCCTCCAACGACAAAGCTGGAGCTGAATCAGCAGCAGCAGCAGCAGCACCACCACCACCACCACCACCACGATCACCACCACCACGATCACCACCACCACCACTGCTGCCGTTGTGAACACCTGCTGCAACTGGTGGCTTGGCTTCGGGCGGTGATTGGCTGGCCGGTGCTGGCGTTACAGCTCCTGGTGCTTCGCCCGCTTTGGCAGAGCCTGGAGCCCCGCCAGGAGGGACACTGCCAGACCTGGGTCCGGCCACACTCGCGGTGGCAACGGGCCGCAGCTCCTCCGTCGCCTTGATGCTGTCGAAGCCGCCGCCACCACGTACCGGCTTCGCCAGCGGTACCACCGCCGCCGCTGATGCCGCTGGTGTTCTATTCCAGTCCTCCTCCATAAGGTCAGGTATCTCATCACCTCCCGCCGCGTGTTCAGATTCCGAAAGACCCCGGAGCACCTCCGCCAGGTCGTTCGTACTCAGGGTTGCACCCCCTGCGGTGAGACCCGCCTTTGCGGCGGTGGTACTGGCGCCGCTATTGCGTCCGGCAACTGGCCTCGTCGCCGCCACCTGCTTCGACGGCCTCACCAGCAGCTGCGGTGTCGGCTCCGCAGCTGACACTCCGAAACCGGCCGATGTACGAGTTGTTGTTGAGCCGCCGCCGCCGCCGCCGCCGCTCCCGGACCCCCCGGTGAGGTCGTCGCCGCCGAAGCTGCTACTACCCAGTCCGGCCGTGAGATTCTCGTCGTCCAAGCCGTACAGATCCTCGTCCCAGTCGCCCCGAAGCAGCTCCTCCTGATCCTTCCGCGCCAAGGCCAGGGATGCAGCCCGAGCGGCCGTTGAGCGGCTCTGAGAGGCAGCTGCACGCGCGCCTCTGCCGCCGCCGGGCCCCGCCGCCGCCGCCGCCGCAGCAGCCCCAGCACCACCGCCAGCCGTCGCCGCACGGGCACGTGGCGTGGGCCTTGACTCCAGGGATGGCACTGGCGTCTGATTACCTGTCGAGGCTGGCGGTAGGGACCAGTCATAGTCGTCGTCCTCCTCCTCTTTATCCGCTGCTCGCCAGCTGCCAGGGGACTGTGTTGGCGGCTGCCCCAGCAGGCCGCCCTCCTCTGCATCCCCCGTGGCCAGGTCGGAAGGGAAGAAGTCGGAGTGGTTCGGACAGGGGGATCCCGGGGGATTGTGGGGCAGGGGGAGACAGAGGGGAACAGAGGGCTCAGGGTTTGTTGACGTCGCGGTTGGGAGGAGTAAGGTGAGGGTAGGGAAGGGCGTTTCCCGCGTCCAGCTGAAGACTCCCAGCCCGCCACCAGCTCTCCGTCCATTTCCCCCTCAACCCCCCTCAACCGGCCCCGCCACTCCCGCAGCGCTTCCTCACCTTCGTTCCCTCCTCCTCTCCCTTCCTCTCTCTCATACACACACATACATACACACGCACCGAGACGGGCTGTTGGCAACCCCTCCTCCTCCCTCATAACCTCCAAGGACACCAACCCAGTGCAGCCCTAATGTGCACCCCCCCACACACCCAACCCCAACAGGGAGCCAGGGGGGGGCCCCAGCCTGCTGTCTGCGTCCTGACAGCAGACCAGACGGATGAAACGCCACCTTCCGCCACACACAGGAGCCAGAGTGAGTGGGACACGCACGCACATGTACGCACGCACAAACATACAAACATAGATACGGACATGCAAGCGAATGTGCGCCCACCTGACAGCAGCTCCTCCAGCAGCTGGGCATCACCATCTGCAAAGGCGTTGCGTACGGACGGCTTCCTTTTCGCCGTCGCCTTTGTGTTCGACAGGGAAGAGGAGGTGGAGGAGGGGGGTGCCGCAGCGGTCGGTCGGCCCAGCAGCTGCGGTCGAGCGGGCGTCAACCCCGCCGCTGCCGCTGCCGTACCTGACGGCGGAACCTGACTACGCAACAGCTCCGTCGTGGTCAGCGGTCGCTTACTGCTACTGCCTCCAGTAGACGAATTACCACTGACCCGCGGGTCACTAGCAGCGCTGCCATCGTCATCCACTTCGTCGTCCTCCAGCTCCCCGCCCAACGCCTCCAACAACTCCGCCAGGGCATCATAATCATCGGCTGCTGCTGCTGCTGATGATGATGATGATGATGAAGCCAAGCGGCGGCTCGCGGCCTTGCGGCTGTTGCCCGCCGCCTTAGGCCGCTCAGGTCGCGCCGCCAGATCCCCAACCTCCCCCGCCGCAGGACCCTCCGCCAACGCTCCTCGCAGCGCCCGTAGCATCCGATCGCCGTACTGGTCATTCACCGCCGCTGGGTCCACGAAACCAGGACGGCGATTGCCGTACTCATCGTACCCATCGTCATCGTACCGGTCGCCATCCTTATCCCCCGCCGCACTGGGACCACGTAATTGCTGCTGCACAGCCGCCACATCGCTCTCCATCATGCGATCCAAAATGGCGTCAACGTCGTCCAGGGGATCGATGACGTCAGAGGGCCGCCGGGGCAGCGACAGGAAGGGGTTGACCGTGGGGGCCGGCGGCGCCGGGCGCTGCGGGGACCCCGGCGCCCCGCCAGTGGCGGTCGGCCGGCGCAGTAGCGTGCCCGAGCCGCTGCTACTACTGCCACTAATGCTACTGCTCGCGCCTGGCGGCGGAAATTGCGGTTGGTTGTAGTCATAGGCCGCGGAGCCGTCGTCGTCACTGCCGCTGTCGCTGAACGGCTCGTCGTACAGGCTGCCGTCACCGTCGACGGTGTTGAACAGGCGCCGCTTGCGCCGCATTCGCTGCGACTGGTATCGGAGCCGGTCAACCTGCCCGCGCGTGTCCGCACATGCAGTGGATGGGTTCAGAGGGGAGAAGCGCGAAAGGGTCAAAAGGGCATCAGGTAACGAGAGAGAGAGAGAGAATATTTAATCTTTACTGTCACCGTGCGATGGTTCCACCTCGCCCCCTCTCGCCCCCTGCCTCCCCTTCCGCCGCGGTCCCAGCCATTCTAAAACCCGCGCGGCCCCCGTCCCTCCCCTCCCCTCTCCTCGCACCTACCCGTGGGTTGGAGGGCGGTGCCAGCAGTGTATCGTCCGGCAGTTCGGCCCCCCTGGAGCTGCTCTGTCCCCGCACGCCAGGGGGGGCCTTGGCCAGTCCGGTGGTGCTGCGGGTGCTCTCCAGTGCCGCCCAGTCGGCCTCCAGGTCCCCGCCCTGGGCGGATATCTGGGCCTCCAGAGCTGCCAAGTCAGCCTCTGAGGGGACCATCAGGCAGCGGCGGCATCACCCACATCACGTCATCATGACGTCACGGCACAGCTTTTGTTGTACAAGTGCAGTGCCGCATGCATGACCAGGCACCAAATTACACTGATGCGACATGAACACATTCGGTATTTGTTGATACACATGATGCAACAGTGTGACCATCATAATAAGTCAAAGGGTTGATCCTGCTAGGTGATCGGGAGCCTCGCGTCCTGATGCAGCCCGCTCTGCTCCTTTTTCCAGTTTAGTTGTGACTTCCCTTCCCCTGACCCCACCCTGGAGCTCCTCAAGCGTGCGCTGCGCCTCCTGCTCAGCTAGCTCCCGGAATTGGGATATAGAGCCCAGGCCCTGCGCTGCGAGGTACTCTTGCAGACCAGCGTCGCGCGCCCGCACCGCCGCCGCTGCGTCGGCGGCGGCGCTCAGGCGGGCGCGGCGCAGCGCGGCAAGCTGTTGCGCGCGGACGAATTCGGCGATGGCGGCGCTGTCTGGGTCCGCATCGTCTATATCCGGGGTGCTGTACAGCTGGTCGTTGGAGCCGTATCCCGGGCCGATGTTGTTGCCAGCGTCGGCGTCAGCGTCAGCGTCTGAGTTGTCATTGCCGTACGCACTGCCTCGTCGGGGGCGCCGGTTGCTCGCCCCGGCGTCCTTGGGCAGGCCGGGATATGAGACAGACAAAGGCAGGGTGAGGTTACGGTCTCGAGGGCAATGACTAACTGGACGGCTTGAACGGGAGAAAGGAAACTGGTGCATGTGGGAAGCATCGACATATGCAGGATGGAAGTTGGCGGGCTGCGGCGGCCAAAATGCTCGGAAGATAAATCGCCTTAATTATATGCCACCAATGTGCAATGTTCTTAATGGCAGCATGATCTAAATCTCAACTGGGCATAGCCTCGCCGTTTTAAGCGCACCCAAGAAGCTATGTCTACCTTTTTACGATTTGCACGTGTGATAACACCAAGCAGGTGGTGTCTGGACCATCGCACGCGGAAGTTAATCGGGTTTGCTCGCGTATGGCTTCTAGCCACTAACGTGCCGTGAGATCCTCTACCGATTAAGCGCATAGCTGCAAGCTGATGAATTATATAATATATATCAATTTATGCTCTGCGATGCAGCGGACTGTGTGTTTCAGAATGGGCACGGGATATGGCGACACACCTCAACACTAATGAGCTCTACCAAACCTGACATCCCTATCTATGGCATACGATGATACCGGGCATATCGCGTACTCCTATGTAGCTTACGTGCGGCTGCCATTGTGCACGAGGAGTGGTCATTGCCGTACGGGCTGGGATTTCCCTGGCACTGAGACCCTTACGTTCGTAAGTTCAGAGTGTATCACTGTACCCTTTGTTATTAACTGGGGCTTGTAACAACGTCAGCTTAATACCGAGAGCTCTGAGATTGCCCGAGTGACTCTTTGCATCGTCCCTTACGGCTGTACAATGGTTAATTATAATAATGTTAAGGGTTTGCAATCATAGCAGCTTAACCACCGCAGGACACGGGGTTCCCGCGAGGGCCCGCGGCCCCTTATAGCAAGGCAAAAACCCCGGTTGGCAAGCGGAGCTATGGCAAAAGCAGCTGCCATAGATTTAAACGAGGCTTTCTCACCACCTCCACAGACTACCGTAGGTTAAGGCGTTAAAGCGCGACCTACATGAAGCCCGCATCTGCGCGGCGCTGCCGATTCCAACTGAACCCATCCC
Source organism: Volvox carteri f. nagariensis (assembly GCF_000143455.1). Taxonomy (NCBI): domain Eukaryota; kingdom Viridiplantae; phylum Chlorophyta; class Chlorophyceae; order Chlamydomonadales; family Volvocaceae; genus Volvox; species Volvox carteri. The sequence goes on from NW_003307647.1 coordinate 249,692, forward strand.
TCCTCACAGGTTATCACGCCGCCAAATACATATGGGGACTTCCTGCCGTCGCTTTCTGCAAACCCTGCTGGGCCCGGGCCGGGCAGCGCGGCCAGCCAACGGCTGACCGGCCATGTCCGGGCCCTGTCAGCCTCCAGGGAGCGGACCTCCACCGGGAGCTCCTATGCTTCAAAGCGCCTGTCGGGGCCCGTCATGCCCACTTCAATGCAATCTCCCCCTTCCTCCTTGCCTTCGCCGCCCACCGGCGACCTCCCCGGGACCGGAACCGGATCTGGGACCGGGCCCGGGACGGGGCAACACAACTCCAAGCTCCCGCCCCTCAGCCATGGCTACGGCTCCAACAGCCCCAGGCGGGCTACCGGAACCCCCTCCACAGCCGCCTCGCAGTCCCATCCGTCCCACGGTGATAGGCAGCCCCACGGGACAGCGCAGGGGGAAAAGCAGTCAGGCCCGCTCGTAGAAGCCATCCAGCCGCTCATTCAGCACCCCTCCATGCTTCCGGGACCCACGCCAGCATCGCACCCTTACCAGCACAAGCGCAAACCTCCGAGCGCCTTCATGCGCAACAACCCCATGTTACAGCAGCTGGAGATGGGAGCGGCGGGGGCCGCGCACCAGCACACCCAGACACAGCAGCAACACCATCTGCGCAGCGCCAGTGCCGGCAGCACACGGCCCCAACTAGGTCCCCTGTTCGATAGCCCCCGCTACGGCGGTGCCGGCGGTAGCGACGGTAGCGGCGCCGAGGGAGCCTACGGAGGGCTCCCCAACGAGCTGCAGGCGCAGCAATTCGCGCAGGAGGTCATGGCCGCGGCGCAGGCGGCCATGGCGCAGGGTAAACTTCATCAGGCTTGGGGGGGTGAGGAGGACGGTGGTGCTGCTGGCACTGCCTTCGTGTCCGCTGCACCTTGGGGCGTCAGCAGCGTGAGTGACTTGGAGGCGCTGGACTCCATTCTGGATCAGTTGGTGGTGGTGGATGCGCGCATGCGGAAAGCATTGCTCAAGGGCCCGCTCATTTCCTTTGAGACAGTGGTCCCGGAGCATGTCATGTACCCGGCCGGAGCCGCAACCCGGCAGCAGCAGCAGCAGGAGGAGGAAAGGGACCGGACCTTCATCACCGCCGTCAAGGGTGTGGCGGATGAGGACGTTGCCGCAGCGGCAGCTGGGCAGGAGGAGGGGGCCGGCGGCGGGGGCGCTGCCGCGGAGCAGAGCGGCAGCACCAGGGGCCTGGGCTTGCCGCCGCCACCGCCCAGTCCGGCAGAGCGTGAGGCATCTTCCTTGGGCGGGGCCTTTTCTCCTGCCGCTGCCCCCTCCGTCTCTGCCTCTGCACCCGTCTCAACGCGGCAAACCACGCGGCCCGCAGAGGACTACCTTGCGGACTCGTCCCTGTTCCCCGCCTCCATCCCCAATCCCGGCATGCATCCCACATTCACACGCGCCTACCTGGCGTCCAAAATGGCGGTCAAGCCGCAGCACCTGCCGCCGCCACCACCTGCCACGGCGGAGCACTTGCTGCGGTCCCGGCCGCCGCCGTTCATCGCCGCGCCGTCGTACGACCAGCTGTGCTCGCAGATCCGCGACGTGCAGCGGCAGTACACGTGTGGCTCGTCGCGGCCAGCGGGGCAGGGGGGCGGCCCCCCAGGGGGGACGGGGAGCGGCGGCGGCACGGCGGCAATGGGCGGCGCCGGCTTCACCGCCGCCATCGCTGCGGGCTTGCCCGTCGTCCCCCCTTCCGCTCACCAGTACATTGCCGGTCTGGACGGGCCCACCCTGGATGAGGTGGTGGCGCACCAGGAGCTTCCCATCAGCTTGGTGAGGAGGGGGGTCAGGAGGGGGGGTGGAGAGGGGATAAGGCGGGTGGTGAAGGACGTGTTTAAGGGCTGCGGCCTACGGCAGCGTGGGTCGGTGTGTCTATGGGTTGTTGTCGCGGACGCCTGCCTCGGCCTCTATCCTGCGAGTTGGAGGAATATGCTTGAGGTGGGGAAGGGGTTTCCTCTGGCGCTGACCTGCTGACCTGCTGGCCGGCAGGGAAGCCCGGCGCTGCGGCCGCCCCCTATCGACTGCTAGCCCTGCGTCGTCCCTTCCCTTCCCTCCCGTTTTCACAGTTACCCTACTTCTCCCGCGTCCTCATCGCGCATTTTCACCTTTCCCCCACCCCACCCCACCCCGCACCTGTATTTCCCACCTGACGTAGGAGCGGGTAAGGCCCACGTTCGTGGCACTCAAGCAGAAGGCCAGGAGGTCCGCATCGCCGCGGCGGCGTCCCTTGAGCCCCGGGGGCGGTCGGGGGATGGAGGGGCAGGGCGGGGGTGCACATTAGGGGGGCACCTTCACGGGGGCCTTGAAGGAAATGACGTCAACGGGACAGACAGCTGCACGTGGATAACGCGGCTCGGGAGGGAACACGGGTCGCGTGTTTGCTTTGCAGCGTTTTAAGCGGCAAATAATGTGACGAGTTGCGGTTTCGTCGTCATCTTGGCGAGGCAGGTAGGTAGGTTGGTAGGTAGGTAGGTACCGTGAGGTCGCTACGTATTGTGAGACTGGTGTGGGTGTTGGTGTTGGTGGAGGGAGGTGAAGAACAGGTGCGTCTGCAGGGGGGCGGAGGGGAGATTGCCGAGAGGGGGTGTGTGTTGAGTACCGACGGAGGGCGAATGCGGGGTGTATGCGCGGGTGTATGCGCGGGGGGCCGCGAGGCGATGCCAGTGGCGACTATGTCGGGGGTGTCATGAGGGCTCTGGGCGCGTGGCAACTTGCTGGCTGGTGTCAGTGGGTAGCGAGGTGCAGGGTCTGTAGGGCGCTGAAAGGGCGCCACTGCATGAGGTGGAGAGGGGGGGGAGGTGGCGCCGCATGGGGTTCCATGTGATGTGAGCTTAATATTTGTGTCTGTGTGGTGGGACGGGACGGGGCGAGGAGGGTAAGCGACGACACCTGGGACGCGGCTCTAGGAAGGGGCTGCTGTGCTGCAACGCTGAGAAAACAGTGCTCGGGTCGGGTATCTTCCCGTCAGCCGCAATTCAGTGTTTTTTTGTGTGTTTCCATCACCCTCTCCGCCCCCTCCCCCTTGGCTTCCAACCTCGCCAGCGTCGTCCGCTCCGTGACGTGATGTGACGGCACTTTGGAGCTGTAGAGGCGGAGGCGCGGGGAGCTCCATCCCATGTGTTTCTGTTCCGTGTGGGACGCGGCCTCACACCTTGCTGGTTTTACTTTGCACACTGTTGTAGGCACGCGCATTTGAAGATTTTACGTCCGCTATGTGTGCCAGGTGCCCACGGGGCAGTGTCCCGGGGCTGCTGTCGCCCCCATTCCACAAGGCCGCTTACTCCAAACACCTTCCACCCTGCGGCCCTCTGGCGATTTGGACATCCATCCTTGCAGCATCACATCCATATCTAGTAAAGGATGCGGCAACTTGCAAATTCACAGCTTGCTCCTGCCAGAAAGGGTTTATAATTGAAGGGTCCGTGCGGCGATTTACTAAGCCCTAAGGCCTAGCTAACAAGGGGAATGCAGTCAGGGTCAATTGTCACATTCTCGGGTACCCCGACTTAGCCCATCGAGTGTCCGCATCTTCATCCAGTTGTACTGCGGTAACCCACCCCGCAGTCCGGATCTCCCAGCGAGCCCCGCAGACCATCCCCGCTGTCCGCATTCCCGTGACCCCGTTCCCCAATTCGGATCTAACCCTTATAATGCACACCTCTGAGCTAACTGGCTCCTACTGCTTCGCGTCGTGGCTTGTTCAACCTATCGTAGGAACACACACACACGCACGCACACACACACACACACACAAAGCGCATACCCTAGAATACAAAGCTATAGGCGGGAAAGGGAGGACGACAACACCATTACCAAACCTTTCCACGCATGTGGCGACGACTGCAAAGCGCCCAGCCCTCCATCCCCGGCGGCATCTACACCACCCGCCCACAAGCCCCCCACGCATGCAGACCGGCTGCCTGCGCAAACTGTGCTCATTATTGACCAAATCAACCTTTCATTGCGGCCACCTGCCTCACCACCTTGTAAATATCCCCCAGCCATCTGCTGCCTCTGGTCGCCCGCGGGTAGGCTCTGCTGCGGCAGCCCGGCGGCTCGGCTGGCTGAGATGTCCGTGTTCACTGATCCAGATGATCCCGAAATCCAAATCTGTCCAGGGACGCACACAGGTGCCCGGTTACCACAGCTGCCCTCCAGTGTAGCTGTGGTCGTGGCCGTAGCCGCCACCAGATGAGCTTCAACCGCCGACGGCACCAGTGTGCGAGCCCCACAACAGCGTGCAGGGCCAGGTGGTAATATAATATAGGTGGCAGCCTACCAGCTCTGCTAAGAGAGCTGGCGAGGAGGTTGCGGAAGTCGTCCTTGGTCCTTCCAGACCTATGCTATGACTGCATCCACCGATTTACTGCGCGAATTAGCTCCTCACTAGCGATGTCCCCTCCCTCCCTCCTCCGCCCCTCCCTGCCTCTCTAGCTCTCTACCCTGCGCTCTGACTGCATAGACGGACTGCATGTAATGTCGTCCCTCCTTCAGGTAATTGAGAAATACTTTGCAAAGAACGACTCTGCGCGTCCTGATGTCAAGTCTATGTGCACTCCCGTTTCCCCTGCAATTCCCCCGGCAATTCCAAACGGTGCGTCGTACACGTGCCTGAAACACATCCAGACAGGGAATGCGCAAGCTTTGTGTCTGTCTGTCTGATTGGTGCGGCGCCGCCGCCCTCCTGCGCCTCCTCCACTTCCTCACCCCCTACCTGTCCGCCCTCATCTTCGCACCGCCTCCCCTCCGGGCCCCCCTTCCTCCGTCCTCTCGCCGCTTTCATACGCCAAGTAAACACCTCCCAGGAGAGCCGCGGCGCCCGTCAGGAGAAACGGCAACGCTGTGTCCGCTGACCTTCCCCTCACACGTCTGGCAGCCTCCTGGGCCTGATGGACTTGCAAACTCAGCTTCTCCAGCATTGCGCGATACTCCTTCGCCTGCTTCACCTGCTTCGCAGCCTGCTCCGTCTCGTACCTGTGCACAAATAATGCGGACGACATGCGGACGACTACGTATTATAATAAAAAAATTATTCCATTTCATTTTGAGCGACAGGATGATAGTTTTTCTTGCGCGTTCTCATGATATATCTATCTATTTTGGACAGCTCTCGGCCCTTGGCCCTTGGGCCTCCCCCTCATCCCGGCCGCCCTGTGGGCCGCCAGGTTACACCTTTGGAGGGTAACGTGCAACTTCCCATCAAAGGTGGTGTGTCAGACACACGTACTGATACACAAACACACAATAATGTGCTTGTCACTCTCAGTACTCAGTGTGCTGAAATAGCATAGCACACAGGAACAGACAGGGCCAGCTACATCATTCACCCACCGCGCATTCCTACTCTAAAACCTTACAGGCAGCAGAGCTGCTCGACCTCCTTCCCTCCCACAGAAAGACCCCCCCCCGTACCGGTGCCCCCACCCGCCCGCCCGCTGACCACATTTTGGTGCGCTATGCTGGGGGGGGTGCGACCCGATATGAACGAAGGAGTGCGCCTGACAAACGAACCCTGAACCGTTCACTTAAGGCCCAGTCAGAAGTCCTCGACCAGTTTCTCGCCCCCAAACTCGTATCATCATCGTTATCAGCAGCAGCACCACCACCACTGCTACCCGTTCCATAACCCTCCCCCTACTATCCCAAGCTCCCCAAACCACACCACCCCACACACCCACCTACCGCTTCATAGTCACCCGCAGATGACGTGCGGCCTCCTCACTCTTGTGGACCTTGGCAATCAGCTTTCCCACCGCCGCGCGATGCTCCTCCGCCTGTTTCGCCTCCTTTGCCGCCTGCTCCGCCTCGTACCTGTGCGCGAATATAATGCGGGCACGCGCGCGGCGGTGTCGCGGCTGTAGTGGTGTCGACTGTAGGGAGAGGGAGATTGCACACACGGGGGTTACCCCCGTCTGCAGACCCATGCAGAGGGGGGTGCGTTAGGGACCAACGCAACTATTACGTCGTAGCTAGTCAACAGCTGCCTCAACCCGCCCACCAACCAACAACTACTACGCCCGTACCCCCATGAAATCCTCAAAACGCGGCCCGCGCCCGGACACCCAACCCCCGCCGCAGCCGGAGCCCAGCAAGCTCCAAAACAACGTAATCAACCCCCAAGCCGGAGGTGGGAGGCGGGAGGTGCAAATAAGGGGGGTCATCATCAGGGGCAACCCACATACAACCTCCCTAACCCCCGCCCCCTTAATACATAACTTGCGAGCTGACCAGGAACTAAGTTGATGCGCCGTTGATCCGCTAGATTTGGTTGGATGCTGGTGGTGAGTTGCCGAACCCAACGAATACATTCTGAAGTCGGATGGGGTGACGGATTAGGGTGCCCCTCTAGCAGGGGAGAGCAGGGACTGCCCGGGAAAGGGGCCGCTGGCGAAGTTAACCACCCTGTAACAACATACATACATACACGCCTTAGCAGTTGTGGCTGATGCATAACACGATTACTGATGATGTATTATCGACCGCCAACCTCCAAAAACTTCCATTCACATGGCCAAAAAAGTGTGGTAATGATGGATGGTGCTGTATGGCATGATAAATCGTAGAAATGACAATGTGTTCAAATGGCCCAGAAATCTCCCACTCTATAACAATTCAACATGGCCAAATTCCCCAACACCCCGCGTATGCTGGGGAATATTTTTAAAATCCCATTCCCATAAAACCCTACCCACCTGTCCAGACCAAAACCCCGTCTCCCCACCTCGAACAGTCGCGCAGCCTTTGGAAGGCCACCGCTACGCCACCCTACACACCCACCTACCGCTTTATCGATCCCCGCAGATTACGTATGGCCTCCTCGCTCTTATGGGCCTGAGCGTTCAACTTGCCCAAGGCTGCGCGATGCTCCTCCGCGTACCTGAGGACGAACATGGGGGCAGGCAGATGTGTACGATACGTCACGTACAACAGCATAGCGTTCCGCAGGTTTTCGCTGTTTGATGTCGTTTGGCCGCTCCAAAGCATTTGGCCGTGCTCAAGTCAAATAGGTATAATAATTATTATATTCTACATATCATAAAATGGTAAATAATATAATATAAGGTATATACATATATATAATCATGCACCTGCTGTAAATGGTCTGTAAATATTCTCCTCTGAATGCGCCATTCCGCCACCCACTGCACTGCGCTGCACGCCGGCCCCGCCCACCTACCCCTTCACGGACTCCCGCAGCCCCTTTGCGGCCTCCTGGCTCTCATGCACCCGCGCAATCAGTTTCTCCAGGGCTGAGCGCTGCTCCTCAGCGTACCTGAGGACAAATGTAACATAACAGTGGCCATGTGACGTGTTATGTACGACATGTATTGGAGACCGAAAACACACGTGCTTTTGCTACAGGCTACAGAAATATCTCCACTCCGCGGAACCGTTTCCATCAGCACCTGGCAGCTGGGCCTAACGGTTTGCTAGAGATACTGTCCCACAGACGCTTCAGGACGCAGAAGCGCAGCTTGGGAATTCGAACCGAAGGTGAAGTTTTGGATGCTCCGGAAACCTACCTCGCAACATGTTACTACAATAACAAGAAAAGAAGGCAAGTTTAGAATATATATCTCAGCGTTTACTAGTTTATCAAATAAAAACATTAGCATTAGCACTGTTAGTGTTCGGGCGATGGAATTATGGGCTTCAGATACCATCCAGGTATTAACGCGCCATGCACGAATGAAAACCAACTGATAACCACCAACCCCTAACCTCCCCGATCCCCAACCGAAACCCCTAACAGCACACAAACCCGCAATCCACCAGTCACCCCAAATCTCTCCCACATCGCCCACATGTCCCACCTCACCGCTGAATCGACTCCTGTGCCACCTGGACAGCCCCTTGGCTCCGTAGCACCTGCGAACTCATCGTCTCCAAGGCCGAGCGCTGCTCGTCAGCATACCTGCAGACACGAATGTACGGTGCGGCAATATGATGTACGTACAACATACGCCGTACGAACGCTAATGCTTTCAGCAACGCGGTAACAATAGGTCGTGGGATCCCACGGAGGTCGCGAAGTCTTTGTTGGTGGTAAGCCTCGTTATTGGCAAGATTGACGATTTGCCTCGAACCTTAACTGCGCTCGTGGCTCTCCCCGGCGCCACGAGGGATCCTGACGACCCCCAGCGACCAGGGATAAACCCCCTGACCCGCGGAGTTGATATTCGCTGTGAAGTACACAGGCCACCCCTCAGACCACCGCCCTCATGTCCCACCCACCGCTTCACCGATTCCCTCAGCGCGGTGACGACGTCCTGGCTTTGCTGGGCCTGCATGTTCAACTTGTCTACAGTTGTCAGCTTTTCCTGCTTTTCCGCCTGTCCCACAGCCTGCTTCTCCGTCTGCTCCTTCACCTGCTTTTCCGTCTGCTCCTTCACCTGCTTTTCCGCCTTCTCCTTCACCTGCATCGCCGCCTGTCCCACAGCCTGCTTTTCCGCCTGCTCCTTCACCTGCTTTTCCGCCTGTCCCACAGCCTGCTTTTCCGCCTGCTCCTTCACCTGCTTTTCCGCCTGTCCCACAGCCTGCTTTTCCGCCTGCTCCTTCACCTGCTTTTCCGCCGGTCCCACAGCCTGCTTTTCCGCCTGCTCCTTCACCTGCATCGCCGCCTGCATCTGGGCTTCGTCCTCCGCTTTCTTTGCCGCCTGCCCTTCCGTCTTCTTCGCCGCTTGTCCTTCAACCGGTCCCTCCGGTTGCTTCGTGGCCTGCTTCTCCGCTTGCTTCCCCTGAGGCTTCGCAGCTTGCTTCACCGCCTGCCCCTCCCCCTGTCCCTCCGCCTGCGCCTCCGCCTCCGCTTGATCCTCTTCCTCCGCCTGCTCCTCCGCTAGCTTCGCCTTCACATTCGCCTTTATTCGCTTTGCCGCCTTCTTGGCCATTTCTGGCGTTCAGCGGGGCACTTTAACAAAATTTCAGCACCTACAACGATAACAGCGCAAATGCCACGCCTCTGAACGCATCGTACAGAGGGGTATGATATGCGGGGTCCATTGTCTCGGCCGGATGGTGGCCGGGTTGAACTGAAAGCAGTACTCACTTACGCCGCCTTTTCCAGCTGATGCACGAATGTGTTTATCTAGATCGCACAAAACACTTCTCTTTAAGCCGCTGGATAGCACGGATCCTCGGTCGGGTCCAGTAAAATCCAGGATGGACCGCAGTTTGCTCGATCTAGCTCGGATCTGGGAACTAACCGGGAAATTATTGGGCGTTGCGACAGGAGCCTTGATGGTGCAAAAGCAAAGCCTGCGACTGCATCTTCTAACCATCTATGCACGCTTGGGAAGAAACCGTAAAACTACTGTTTACGCCATAAGGTATGTGGTTCTGTATATGGCTCTGGCCGGCGGGTGATTGGTTCATCGCGATGGATGGGTAAAAGGCCGTTAGGACAGTTAGCTACTGGCCGAAAGCTTTTCAGCGAGCGCGTTCCTGGCGCGTCTCGACTTGCACCGCTGCCCGGCATGGCATTCATATGCAGCAACCTAGAGGATTGCACATATCTATGGCAGAAATTCAGAAAACCTGGAGACTTTTTGTCATAATATTACGCATGGAAGGACGTCCAGCTCCGAAGCTAAAGTAATTCGCACCAGCGAAACGACTTGCCATGCACAACTTCACACAAAACAGGTGGAAAAGTTTGAGACAAGGAAAAGACATTAAATTGGAGTTCGCCGAATAATCGGCGAATAAACCCACAGCATACCGAATGTTCAGGTAACGGCATGTAACCGAAAACGGTCAAAAATAGAACCCCGAATACTGGTTACCTTATACCGCTTTAGGACGCTAGCAATCATTTGCTTTCTGGGGTGTTATTGGGTGAACACGCTTGCTTGATGAATGTGTATAGTTGGTGCGCGAAGTCCCGCCCTGCATACCACGTAGGCGGCTCAAGCGCCTTCACGGCCTGGGCGTTCAAAAGCTGTGCATTGAATGCATCTAGAACTGTACGCAGACGCGCTGATAGTGATGGTGAACTGCAGAGACCTGGCATGCAGCTGTCGGGTTCCGTGGCAGTGCCGTGTACGAGGCCGCATGTCGTACTCTGTGTATGCAGGGATCGCACATTTTACTAAGTGCTCGAAGCCCGTCAGGTCTGACAGCTTAATGCTTTTTCAGTAGCGACCACCGGTAGTGACACAGTACTGTGCCGGGTGGTCACAGTTAAGAGAGGTGCTCCGAGAATTTGGCGGGCCGCAGCCGAGACGCCGAACCTCTGTTGGCGGTCTGCCCACTGCTGCTGTGGTTTCTTGCATTGCATCTTGACGGGCTCACCCTTTTGGCTGACTAGAAGAATTCGTACAGGAGTATGCCAAGGAGATTCCGAATAATGGAAAGAAGCATTTGTTTTGATGCTATTACCAAGAAGGGAACCTGTTAGCAAGACCACGGAGATGATGCACCAGCTGCGGAGTATAGTAACAAGAAATGAGCTTGGGTTTCGACCGCGTAATTGTGCGTAATTGCGCCTTGGGCCTGGGACCCCTCAGGCTGAAGTAACAGCTGGGTAGGCTTCACCACGTCACAAGCTCAGCTCACATCAATGCAACCTAGATTGCAACAGCTAGTGAGTCGGCAAGTCCGGGATGTGCACATGACCCGGGGGAAGCGCTGTGCATGGCAGCATCTAGCGGCAGGTCGGATGTCGAGCCCCCCGCGCCATCCTTCACCCGTAGCTCTCAAACACCCCCCCCACACTAGGGTACACAGACATCCATGCATTCAACACTGTAGTTGAGCAGTACATGCGTACGGCAGTTGGGAAAGGGCAGCCAGGGGGGAGCAATACAGTGGGGCCAACTACCTACCTACCTACCTGCCCACCTGCCACCGCCACACCAGTATGGGCAGTCTAGTCGTAGCACAGCGCTACGGACATCATTCACCATCAGCACTTCGCATCACGTTTGCAGAGAGTACAAGCACGACAGCAGCAGCTACGGCCGCAGCCAAGACCCGCACCCCACAACAACGGGGTTGCTCCCCGTCACCCACCCCTTCTCTATCTGCTACCGCTGGCGCTGCTAGCTGGCCTCAGTCGACTAAGCCACGGGCCTCAGGCCGGCCTTCCGTACTGCGTCCTCAATGTCCCGGGTACCCCCCGCCTCCCGACTACAGCCCCCATTGCCGCCTCCACCACCCCCACCAGCACCGCCGCTCTCAATCACCAGCTGACCACATGCACCTGGAGAGCGGTGGGGAGGAGCAAGAGGGTGTAGGGGTGCTTTCAGGGTGAAAACACGGAGCAGGATGCGATTAGGGTTGGGATGAAGGCGTCACATCCCTGTGCACGGCGGACGCCCCGTGTGGGGGTGAGTGTGGGGCCAGCAGGTACCACAGGGTATGGTGTTTGTGTTGACATGTATGTATATATATGTATGTATATATGTATGTATATATGTATGTATATATATGTATGTATGTATGTATGTATGTATGTATGTATGTATGTTCCCGTCCCTCTTCTGCCATCATCAAGCCGAGCAGCACAGCACGTGCAAACGCAGTCGACGCGCTACACCGGCGGCGAGACCTGTCCGCACCTCTTCTTCCCCCACGCACAGACATCTCTTCTACACGGCCTTGCTAACCTAACAAGGCCGCACATCCCCCCCTCCCTACCACTTCTGGTACACTCTTGCCCTGGCAGCAGCTTCACTCGTTCGTGGTTCGTCTTTCCCCCCCCCATCCCCCCCCCACATACACACACCGCTCCCTGCTGCTGCTGCTTGTGTAGCAGCTGAAAAGGCCTCATACGATGCTGGCGGAGCGCCTTAGTGTGTATTCGTAGACGATGTGTTTGCCGCACTATGTTCAGCTGCTACACTACACTGCTATTGCTCACCCGAGATATCTTGCCCCATCTCCTGTCGTATGGTGGTGTGCAGCCCGTACGTGTGCCTCAGCACGCCCTGGAAGGCCGCCACACTGCCCTCCGCAGGGGCGTTGAAGAAGGGCCCCTCGGGCTGGTAGATGGGGTTCCAGGGGATCAGGTTGATCACCACATCGTCACCCTGCGCGGGAAGCGGTGTTTGTGTGTTAGGGGGGGGGAAGTGAAAACAACCAAACGAGTTGCACGAGCGTATGCATATGGGGGGAAGAGGGTATTCCGTGCAGGCATGAGGGAAGGAGCGGGCGGAGAGGAGTAACCTCATGGTTAAAGGGTGAGTGGGGAGAAGTACCAAAGGGCCCGACAAGAGGTCGGCAAGATGGGGAACGGAGGAAGAGTCCTCACCTGGTTCGACCCACCTTCCCACCTTCCTTACGACACCCTTTCTTACCACCGGAGCTTCCTCATCCTCCCCTGTCCCACCTCCCCGCCTCACAGGTCCTCCCACAACCCCTCACCGCCCATCCCTTTCCGCCTTCTCCACCCACGCTCCCCCCTCCCCACCAGCTACAGGACCCCCCCATCCCTCCGCTCCCCGCTCCCACTCCCACGCGCCTGCAGCAGCTGCCCCAGCTGGTGGGCCTGCTCCAGTCCGTCATTCACCCCTGCCAACATGACGTACTCGTAAAACACCTTCTGACAGCTGCTGGACTGGTAGGCCCGCACCGCGTCCATCAGGACGGGCAGCTTGTAGGCCCGGGCTGAGGGGACGATCTTGGCTCGGAGCTCTTGAGTCGGGGCGTGGAGGGAGAGAGCCAGACTGACCCCCTGAGAGGTCAGGGGAAGGGAAGAGAGGGAGGGAAGGGGGGCAGCGGGAGGGATAGCCGGGTTAGAGGGGTTAAGAGGAACCGCACCGCCAAAACACACACGACCCAAACGCTGTTGGTTCCATGCGGGGAGAGCTCAAGAAGAAAAGAGGGAAGCGGAGGGGGAAGTGTTGGGAGGGAAGGGGAGGTGAAGGGCTGGATCGGCGACAATCACATAATGGACATACCGTGCCACCCTTCCCACTTTCCCCCTCTCCCTCCCCCCCTGTGTCCCCCACCGGCAGGTCCTGTGCCAGCTGCTTGATCCGAGGTACGACCCCCACTGTGGACACCGTCACGTGGCGCCGCCGGAGTCCGAAAAACCGCGAGTCCGTCATCATGGCCACCGCCGACCTGACGGCCTCGTAGTTATTCAGGGGCTCACCCATGCCCTGTTTGGGAGGGGGTAAAGGAGAGGGTGAAGGGAAAGAGGGTGAGGGGGAAGAGGGGGGAAGGGGTGAACGAACACCAGGGAGGGGATCCGTAGTCCGGGAACTCAAGTTACACCACGGGCACCAAGAAGTTGCCTCACCGATACACACATGCACACGCGCACACACACACATCTCCCTCCGGGGTCGGGTTTGGGATGACCAAGGACGAGAGGGAGGAGGACCCAGCCTCCGGGGGAGTGGGAACCCTATCATGCGATGCAAGGCAGGCGCCAAGGGTTCTTCCCTGGAGCTCCAAGAGGCCGCCGCAAAGAGCCACACGGGGTGTGGGAAACCGGGGGGGGGGACATGACACTGGACACTACGGCAGTGCGGCCCCGCCCCCCAGTTTCTTGACAATGTATGGTGCGGAGCTGTTAGGAGCCATTGCAAAGCGACCCGAGGAATGGATGACCGCGCTGTGCGCTGCACTGTGAGCAGCTCCCAGGGTCCCTCCCCCCCGTCCCCCCCCCCGTCCCCCCCCCTCCCCCAGTCCCCACCATGAAGACGATGTTCCGTATCGGTGTCACTGCCCGGGCGTGCATGAGCTGCTCCACTATCTCCCCCGCGTTCAGGTTGCCCTTCAGGCCCATGGTGCCTGCAGACAACAGCCGCACACGTCCACATCCGTGCGCGTGGGATGGGGATGAAGTGGGGGGGGGAGAGAGAGAGGTTATGGAGGACTTGCTCTGTGCGAGAGGTACCTCGCCACGTAGCCATGTATGTGTCCAGCCCCGGTAGCTGCTGTTTAGGTCTGTCTGTGCGTCTGCATCTTGGCGTTCATCAGCACCATGACATCGAGACCAACGGCCCCAAGGAGCGGCCATCCTGGACAGCAGCTGCATGGCTCACCCACCCACTCGCCCGCCCCCAAGGCCGCTACAGGCAACCCGGCCCACACCATGACCACTTTCATCTCCTTGTGGAGGAGGAGGTGGTGGTGGTGGTGGTGGTTGTGGTGGGACTATAAGAAACCGTCAGTAGAGGTCTGGCAGCCAAGCAATTCAATACAGCACGGATAGCTGTGGAGCATTGGGGAGTTAGCACGGTCGGCAGCTTCTACCCCTCCCGTTTTCCCCCTCCCCTTCGCTCCCTCAGCGCAGGAGAAGTCCTGCCGGCCTCCTCAATCAGAACGGGCACCCCCCTCCCTCTTCAGCAGGTCACGAGCTCCCTCCCACCTCCCCCCCTAGCAGGCGCCCTTCCACCAGACCCTCCACACAAACGCAAGCCAGCCAAAGCCAGCCAGCACCACACGGCCCTCTCAGCACCGCAGTCACCACCACGGTGGGTACGTCCTAGCAGCGGTGCCCTCTGATGGACACCAGTTCCGTATCAGGTAGCGCAAAACCTGGTCTCACTCGTCTCACTTGCAACTCCCTTCCATCCAGACGTATCCGGGTATAGCCACATCGCTCCCTGCCTAGGCACTAGACACGAACAGCACCCAGGGGGCAAGCGAGCGGGTGGGGGGGTCCAGGGCGCCCCAGCTAGCCTTCTTCCAGCCAACCCAAGCCGGCAGTTGGTGAGTATTGGCGTCGGTACTCCTTTAATAACATCTTTTGCTTCTTGCAGGCCATTCCCCACCCTTTCCCAATGCGTAGTTTCTCTACGTCCTCCACTCCCTGCCAGCTCCTCCACTTTATCCGTCGCCCCCACCCCACCCCACCCCCACCTGTGGCGCAGAACGTGCAACCCATTTGGCAGCCCACTTGGGAGGACACACACAACGTGGACCGCTTCCGCGACCGGGAGGCCGCCGATTCTGCTGCTGCTGCTGCTGTCACAGACGTTATTATAGCAGTCGAGTCGATCCCTGATGCTGATGATGCTGATGACCCAGGTGGCTCTTGGGACGGCGCCGCCTCCCCCTTAACCTCCTTCGAAGCGCTGCTGCTGCTGTTGCTGCTACTGCCACTACCAGCATAGCTTCCGTTACAGTTACCGTTCTCGTTGCCGCTACTGCCGCCTCCCCCCGCATGATGGCAGCAGCACTCTCCGTCCCGCTCCGGGGTGCCGCGCTCGCATGACTCGTCCTTGCTTTCGCAAACACCTTGCCCGCAGTTCCCCCTCCCATCCCATCGCGGCTCCTGCTCCTCCCCCTGCTCCTCCGCAACCTGCGGCTGCTGTTCCCCGCATGGACCCGTCTGCTCCCCCTTCCGCTGCTTGTCCTCCTCCTCCTCCTGCTCCTCCTCCCCGGGCTGCTGGCGATGGTCCACCGGGAGGTGAGGGTCCGCCTCGGGCCCGTTGGAGCCCATCAGCTGCGGGTCACGACCTGACACACCGCCAAGGGGGAGATGTGGTAAGGCTTCTATGCACTGAGTCAAGGAGGGGAAGGCGGCGACGGGACACCGCCACGAGAGGAGAACGCGAGACGGGTAATTAGCGGCGAAGGCGGAGAAGCAGGGATGGGCAGCCATTGGGTGTGCAGATACGTGATGAGGCGTGGGTCGGAGAGCTGTGTGTGGCTGCTTGGGGAATCGAAATCAGGGGCCCCCGGATCTCGTTTTTCAATCCAGACTCCTTTTCCTCCTAAATCACATTATGACGACACACATCGACACGGCATTCGATCTCACTTGGTGAGTCGTAAGTCATGACGACTGCCTCCACCTGCATCCCGTCCTGCAGCTCCACCAGCAGCTTAGTGGTGGTCGAGTCGCTGCTGGTCTGGCACTTGAGCACCCGCGTCGTAAATTTGGTGAAGTACTTGTCCAGGAGCGCCAGTGCGGCTTTGGGCATGTCGGGGACATCGTGCCAGGAGCTTTCCGGGTGGCGGATCAGGTGCCTAAAGCGGGAAAAGGAAGGGGAAGGAAAGGGAGGGGGTGAGGTGGACTCAGGGGATGGTGTCGAGGCTCACGTGAGAGGAAGGAAACCGGGAGCCTAACCCATCGATGATGTCCGACGCGCGTGGTGAGAGCCTCCTCTGTTATGCAGTTGGACGTGGGAGGATGGGAGGGTAAAAAGGGAGGGCATTCGCGACTTTGTGGTCCTGCTAAGCAACGCTTCCTCGTGCCAAATGGCAATCTATACGCCTGGTTAACAATAGGCAATATGTTCCTGGAAGCTGGACCACACCATGCGAAGTTTCGGGCACGAGATTTTGCTGACAATGTCATCTTCAAGATTTCTGTTTTAAGGAACCCTTTCACAGCGCTGAAAGTGGACTAAACTTTCTCATACCGCACGCGATTCCAACGGCGGCCGCAACCAACGGTCGACGACACCTACCCCCACATACGAACTGCATGAACTGGCTTGACGCCTTCTTCTTGAAAGGCCTGAAGGACAGCGCTGCTGTCCCACACAGATTGCGGTGACAGTTTCCTCGGAGCCGGCATTTTCAAAGGCAAATATGAAGCGCGGTATCTTGTGAGGTTTAGAATGCGGTTGAGTTTTTAGATATGTCAGATTTTACAGGCATCATCAGTTACAGCAGAGTTAAAGGGACTTGATGCTCTCTGCTTCTGGCACTGAGACCATATGTGTACATTTACATGATATGTACCGGTTACACCTTTACGCGTATCAGCGTTGAACAAACACCCTTGTGTAGACACTCGTTCCAGGTTCCGTCTGCTAGTTGTATCACGGCAGTCTGGTTTCGGTTACAGCGCTGCCGTACAGTCCGCACGCCACCCGCTCAATGCCGGGGTCAGCTCCATTTCCACCACGCCTTGTGCAAGCGCCGCGCCACTCAAGGTACCAGATCCGTCAGCGCCGCGCAGCGACATCCTCGCGCTCAGCCGCGTAAGCGCGGCCGTTAGCGCGGTCTCGTCCGCCACCGCTTCCCCGACAACAAACGACGCAACGAACGGCTGCGTTCCGGTGCCGCTGTTGTCCAGACACGTCACAGGCCCCGCATGCTGCCACCGGAGCACCCGCGCTTTGGCGTCGAACACAGCGCCCGGCGGGCTTGCACGTAGCGGGTGCTCCAGCAGCGCCGGCACCGAAACCTCCACCACCACATCTGCATCCATGCGTCCATAACGGAGGGAACACACATGTCAACGTTCAATACTCACAAACGATAATCGACATGAAGTCCGCATGCGTGCGTGTGCTGCGGCATGCATGTGCGTCAGGAGAGCGATGTCGGGGATCCCTCGCACGTACACACCACCGCACGGGCCTGGTGCCCAAGGGGTGTATCCACAAGCTCACGGCAGCAGCACTACTGCGCACACATGGCTCCAGAGGACATCTGGCACGCGACCGCATTGCGGAAGGGAGCAGCCGGTTTCCATCCCAACCTTGAGGTTCGACTGCAAGTGCACCGCCATACGACGCCCCGGTCCCCACGCACCCCCCGTCCCTCTTCCGCACCAGCAGCAGTGCCATCCGGAGGCACCGCTCTACCACGGCAGGAAAACAGCCGGCAGGAAAACACGGCAGCACGAGGACGACGAGGTACAACGGAAAGGTAAGGAAAGACAGACTGCAAGTAAACACAGGGCCAAAAGGGTCCCTGTATATATGTCCCCGCCGGCATCCAACACCAGGTAAGTTAGACCCCCCGGAGCCCCACACGCCGCGCACTTTCACCCAGCCAGTCCACCGCGCCCTTCTCCAGACGTACCCGCGGTGCGCTTCGCCACTCGCGGACTAACTGCGTAGTGTAGGCCCAGGGTGACCAGGTGCCGCCCATCCTGCATAGCCTGCAGAGAGGCGCCCAGCTGGACCTACAAAGGAGGGAGGAAACACGAGCCACGAACAGAGGGGGAGTAGGATTGAGGAGGGAGTGAGGATGAGGATGAGTGAGGCCTCATCAGCGAGCCGTGGATGCGCGCGTGGGGAAGGGTGGAGAGCCAACGGATAACGAGGTGATGGTAGTGGCGGTAAGCCGGCCGCTCTGGCCATCTCCATGCGTAAGGCCCTGGCTAAGCCGCATCCCGTCGTGTTAGGTATAGCTCATCTGTCCCTACTCAAGGCCAGCTTTTACGGCCCCCCCCACTAATGCGGAGCTTGTAACTTATGACTCGTAGCTCTCCAGACTCATCGAAGAACGCAGGGCTCGCACCTCCGGGCATGCCTCGCCCTGCCCGCCTCCAAGGCCTCCTAAAACTTCTAACTCCTCGCACACACACCCGCACCCCACAAACCCCACAAACCCACTCCACACACCCATCAAACACAGCCCCCAACAAACACACACCCCACACACGCGGTAGATTCACACCGCACCTGGACGGGCGGCTGTGTCGCCACTGGCGGCAGGTGGTAGCACAGCACCGGGCTCCCCCGGTGCTTCTTGGCCTGGATGCCATCCGCCACCAGGGTACCGCCAGCGAGTCCAGGCTTGCAGCAGTCGGGGTGGCGGCGAGCGGTGGTCAGAGCGGCAGCCAGCTGCGCGCCGGAGGCCTCGGGAACCTGGGCCAACATGGAGGGGGCGGAGTGGGAGGCGGGGGGCAGGGGAGGGAGGAGGAGGGACGGATGTGACAGAATGACGACAGAACCCGGACCGCAACCCTCTAGAAAAACCCCTAACCCGGCCCTAGTGTCCAAATGCCCTCGAATCAATCGCAGTATGACGTCGTCAATCCACCCGTATGCCGCTAATCTAGCCACCCTCCACCATCCAACAGCGGCCATGCTAATGTCGCCTCTCCGCACCCCGTAACCCCCCGCGACCTACCTGGAGCATAAACTGCACCGTGTGCACCTTGGACTTGGCTGCCTCGGAAACCCACTCCACACGACCTGACAGACCCGCCCGCACCAGCCGCCCTCCAGCGGCCTCCCCGCGCCAAACCTCCGCCAGTCGCAACACCGGCTCGGAAGGGACCAGAGGCGCTGGGACAGCGACGGCAGGGGCGCTGGCGGCGGCGGCGGCTACAGGAGCTGTAAAGGCCGCGTCGCCAAAGGCGTTGTCCTCGAATCCTGCCAGGCGCATTTTCCACGTTCACGTTGGAACGACGTGTGAAAAAAGCAAAGCAGGACGTGAAGGATATGTCTGTTCAGCGGTGAGGCGACTTGCAGCCAGCCGTCAGACCGGGTGTGGGCTGTGGCGTCTGGCGGCATCACTAAGGTTGAGGTGAGGTGAGGTGAGGTGCGCGGGGCCACCGCAATCCAGACTCGACTACCGGCTTACGACTGAGGGCGGAGAGAACCCTAGCGACGGCGCATTTGTTTAGGGTTGTATGTTTTTGGCGGGGAGCCGCATCTCCACATGCAATTTCACATACACACAACACGTATCCATGACCACCCATGTAAAGGGCACGCGTACGTTGGTCCGTGGCAATGTATGCGGAAATGTCCTACGCGTCTCACCCGCCGCGTCTTTCTTCGCTGCCGCCGCCGTCGCCGCTTCCTTCTTTTCCCCAGCTGTGACTACTGAGGGGGAGAAGAGGTCCGAGGCGGCGAAGGGGTCGTTGGGGTCCGCACCCGGCGGCAGCTTGGGCCGGGCTGCTTCGTCCTTCTTCTTGCCGCCAAGACCGAAGAAATCGTCGTCTGCGAGGTTGCCAGGGGTCCCCCGAAAAACGATTCTCAGGTGCGGAGGTTTTACAGGACTTCCCGAAGGTGTGATCAGTAATCGCCACAAGAAAAAAGGTGAAGGCGCTGTTGCCGTTGTGCGCTGTGGCGCATGCTTGGCATCCAGGAGCAGGACGACGTGCATGTGACGGCGCTGTGCCTTGGGCTTTTAACCACACCCATACAACATCAGTCATTCTAATACATGCATGGTATCGCATGCAGCTCTGCGCGCGTGCGGTTGCTTGAGTGGCCGAGTGGATAGGCGATCCGCTACCCAATTCGCAGCATCCACCAGCGGGAACCAGTAAAAAAAGGCGAGGACGCGCACTTAAGTTGGATGCATGAATGCCCTGGAAGGCGGACACGCACTGCTGCCGTTTCCAGAGGTACCCCTCCTCACCCCCATATCCCGGCGATATCCACTCATCCAACTTACCCAGCTCCAGGGACGCCGCCGGGCCTTTGCCAGCTCCCTACAAGCGGGAGACACGGGGCAGGTGGGCACAGCGCGAGGTGACCGCACAGCAACACGGGGGCACACGTGCGGCTGAGAGGCGAGGTGGGGGCCCAGCGGAGGCGACAGACATACAAATGTCTTGGTGCGCCAAAGCGCTGCGATGTGCTTGCACGGATAGAGACAGCGGGGATCGTCATCGCACCCTAACATTCCGCCACATTCTCGACAAATATGACGACAGGTTTGTGGCCATGCTTTCCACGACCCCTCCCCGTCGAGGGCCCCGGTTACAAGCACGCACGATGTAGCGGCGCACTTTTCTGTCCTCAACCTTCCCGCACCCCACCTGGGGCGCGACGGGATCCAGCCCAGCGGCCGCCGGCGCTGCTGCCCTCGTGGGCCCGGCAGTCATCATCGTTGTTGTTGTTGCTGTCGCATCGGGCAGCTGGAATCCCGGCCGGGGATGCACGCCCTGCATGGCTGACTGGGCGTCGAAGGACAGCATCGCCAACTGGTCGATCACACCCTGGAGCGTCCTGCAATGCGATACAAAGTGGCAGAAGCAGTAAAGCGGCGGCGGCAGCAGCAGCAACAATGCTGGAGCAAGGAGCAACGCCCAAACGACCGCCACCGAAAGCCACGCGGAAAGCCACGAAGCCGAATGTTTCGGGTTGTTAGCATCCCGAATAACTCGGATCGAGCCGGACGGCGGACAGTTCGCAGTCAGCTGGCGGCGAGGAATGGCACTCCTTCATCGCCTCTCTCTCTTCTCAGCCGGTATGGTACACGGAGGCTGTATGTCGCGGAGCGGAGATGCAGGGCGCGTGTCCTGCAGCATCCCCGCCGCCTGGCTGGCCGGTGGCTCCCAGCAATTACTCGACTCTCCCGACCCACACGCCCGGCCTTAAGAGCCGTGTTTCCGTCCAACACAGCGCTACGACGGCACCCCCCATGGTCCCCACACCTTCTCCCGTCCTCGTAAGCAGGACACTCCCACCCAGCCACAGCCGGTGGTCCAAGCCCCTCTCCTCCATCCCTACCTCCGCGTGAGGCGCCCGGACCGTTGCTGCTTCTGCTGGGGCGGCGTTTTGGGCGCATCCGGTGTTGTGGTCTTGCCGCCCTTGTCATGCAGTTGCTCCAGGGTGGATATGGCCCGACCCAAAGCGGCATTGGCCTCCAACACCCCGCCACTAGACAGCAGCGCGTCCACCGCCAGATACACCTGGGGCGGGTAAACAGCGGGACGGTGTGCAAATCGCGGCGACGTCAGTGCACAATCGTCAGTGCACAATCATCGGTGTGTGGGTGTGGGTGTGGACAGGGGGGTAACGTAGGGGGTTGTGCAGCCACGGTTACAATTTAACCCTCCTTTCCCCACCTCCCCTACCTGGCCGAACCTCCGTTGCAGCCGCTCGGGTGTCAGGTCCGCGGCCTTGCCGTCTGCCGGCCCCGCCGCCACCACCCTCACCGCGCTGTTGAGCAGCTCCACACAACTGAACACGTTGGTCGTGGGGGCGGTCACAAGCAGGACCACCAGGCCGCCGGCCACTCGGTAGGTGACCGCCAAACTGAGGACAGACAAGTGATGCACCGAAGGGGGGAGAGGCGGGGGCAGCGGTGAGAGGCCGGGAGGGAGGAAAGTATACTACGCCGCACTACGCACTACGGAAATAATTAAACGCGGTAGGAATATTGCAAAGCATCGACCGCTGACGTCCCCCAACACCGAAGAGGGCGGGAGGGAGCCTGGGGGCAGGGAGGTAAGGAGGTCGTCACTCTGGAGGTGTGGGGAGGGCGCACTGGTGAGTATGAGGAAGCTGTGACACATTTTGAAAACTTGCGTAGAGTGATGTTATCGTGTAAACCTGTGGAGCTTGAGAGGGGGGTGGGCGGGGGAAACGCATACACAGAGGCGGCACAGCAGTAGCTGACTCATGGCCGAGGCTCATGCGCCTTGTAAGCAAGGTGGTGGCAAGCTCGAAAAATTCTACGTGTTGCGGAAAAATGGGATCAGGCGTTCGGAACCAGTACCGCCCGACGCAGCAATACGGCGGCGGTTGTTGTCATCACAGTTGTAGAGCCGCAATGTAACGCCTGCTGGCTGCGCTGTTCAGCGCAAGGGGGGTCCGTTTTTCAGCCATCTCCTCCATGCACATGAGGTCCGACAAGATCATCTGCATGCGAAGCAGCGCCTCACTCGTGCGTCTGGACTTGTTCCGGGTCGCCCTAGTACCGACCTAATCCGACCCCATACTTCCTATGCTGCCCCGTAGTACTCACTTGTGGCGCATGACCCCCACTCTGCCACTTAGCAGCGGCATCGCCTGTGTATTGGACCTGCAGCGGCATGTGTGCCGTACAGGATACGTTGGTACAGCAAAAGGCGCGAACGCGATGGGTTTTGGGGTGAAGCTTTCCCCAAACGTCCTATGCATGAGTGCATGTAAGATGTGGGTGCATACATGGGTGTTAAGCCGGGGTTATCAGCTGCGAATGGCTAACGATGTTGATCGAGGAGGCTATACCCTGGGAGGGGGACGGTATTTACAGAGGGACGGGGGCCCGACGTGACCGGGCCCTTCACGGGGTGTGAATAGTGTCACTTACAGGATATCCAAGGGCTCAGATCCTTGTGCAGCTGCTTGCAGTGCTGCTATGGCTTCACCGGCTGCAAGGCTTGCAACCTGGAAGTCCATGCCCCGGCTGCAGCAGCACGGGGGTAAGGTGTGATAGTTGAGGTATATTTTTGGTGTTTGCAAACGTATACATAACTCACCTCTGGAGCAGGACTGTCCGACCATCACGACCCTTTATAACCACTGCTGCCTCGGATGCAAATACCATTTTCAGTTCTTTAGTTTATTTGTATAAAAACCAAAGGTTAATGCGGGTCGAAACGACGGAGCTCATCCGTAACATAATGGTTGAAGCATGGATCCTAGCGGTCCAGGGTCGTGATAGCTAAGCAGTTATATTTTGATAACTGATCCATACTGACTTATAGATAGCCTCCGTGGTCCACGTTTGCGGGTAAAACGACTATGGGGCAACCAAAATTTCAATTGTACGGGAAACGGGCGCAAGCAAGCATGTTTTGAGCAAACTGAGTCCAAGCCCAATATTGTTTGTGCATAAGCAACCCACCTCCTGTCATCAGGAAGGCTTGCAATCATCATACTGCCGATCTTTGGGTTGTTACGGAAGCTGCCTGAACGACATGGGACGCAAAGGGATGAAGGGCTTCCTGAAGGGAGTGCACAAGCATAACGGCTCAGATGATGAAGCAGCAGATGCTACTACTGAGCAGCCCAGCACGTCGGCACCCAAACCCGCCGCCGCGCCAGGGCAGGCCACCGCGCAAAAGGCCACACAACCCGTCGCGGCTACGCCAGAGGACAAACCTATCGACAGGGCGGATGGAGCGGATGCCGACACTGACGATGAAGGGGGAGATTCAAAGGGCCTCGAGACGCGAGGGCAGCTCTTACAGCGACATAAACGGGTAAGCCGAAACGACATATCTGCAGTACCATAACCTGTTCCCGAAGAAAACAACTTCCCCCCAACCCCCGACATCCCATATCTGCTACAGTTGCATACCAATATCTTCACCAGCCTGCTCAGCTTAATCATTTTGTCTAATCTAATTTTGTCTAATCTCACCTGGCCAGCGAACAAAGTATCCTTGTGTGTGTGTGCCGTGTTCATATTATTACCCCTCCGGCATGGACTTCAGCTACCTCCTAGCTCAGGACCCGTTTGTTGGTTGATTTCACACAGGAAATGGCGGCGCACAAGAAAGCAACTCAAAAGTTGGGCAACAAGAAGAAGGCGAGTGCGCGCGCTCTAGCTAGGCACTCGCTGCAGGAGGTCGCGGAAGCCCCTCCTCCTCCTTCCCACCACCCCCTCTCACCTGGAGATAGCGAAGTAGCCCGCCGGCTGACAGCAGTCCGACAGCAGTCCGACAGCAGTCCGACAGCAGCAGGGGCAGCAGCAGGGCAGCAGTGGAGTAGGGAAATGTGAATGGGGGTTTCTACATTCCCGTGGGGGTGGGGCCCGCTCGAAAAACTCCCGTTACACAGTCCTCTCGCGTTATCACACAGCGCCGTCATCGACCTGTTTGGTGGGCTGGGGGTTTGTCTTTGAATGGGGAGGGATTCCTGCAGTAGTATGCTGTATGCAGTGTGTGAAAGATGAGGAAGGCATCTGCGGGAAGAACTGGAGCCAGTCGGGGTTGATAATATTGCGGTATCCGGCGTGGCAGTGTGTTCTCTGTGTGTGTGTGTGTGTCTCACAAGAGCTAAGAGCTAAGGCGCTCCTGTATCTTCCCGGGACTCGGCCTCCTGGAGCTCAACACTGCCTTCCCGTCAGTCAGTCTGACAGTCAGTCTGTCAGTCGGTGTGCGTGTGTGTACGTGTGATATGTGTGTGTGTGTGTCTTCCCATAGGGAGATGAGACTTCCTCACCCCCTCCCGCGCTCCAGGGCGGGGTCACACCCCACGCCCCGCTACAAGGCATCACACCCCTGCACGCCCACCACTTGCACACGCAGCTCAATGACATGACTAACTAAGCACCATTCTATTCCCTGTGCTGTGAGGAGCTGCAGGACGAGGTCGCCAAGTTGACTGCGGAGATTGAGGCTCGACACGCCCGGGAGCTGGCCGACCTGGAGGAGCGAGACAGGCAGCAGCAGCAGCAGCAGGCGGCCTCAGCGGATGCGGTTGAGGCTGGAGGCTCCGGGACGGCGGACGCGGCGGCGGATCATTTGGCAGGGTTGGGACTGGGGCCTGGGCAGGGAGCTGCGCACAAGGTGGGTGCAGCAGCGGGGGCCCTAGCCCCTATACAGGCGCAGGGCGCCGCTGCCATGCTTTGGGGGGTGCTGGGGGTTGATGTGAAGAGGCGGAACCACGGACTGGTCAATCCCCCCCCTTCGTGAGGGCTTTTCCACCCGCTGTCGGAATACTTGGGCCGGTATGCAAGATGGCGGGGATGAGGAAGGTAGAGGTGGGGTGGGGTTGTAATGGTGGTGGTGGTGGTGGTGGTGGTGCTGCTGCCGCTGCTGCTAGTGGTGGCTTAGGTGGCGCGGGGCCGGAGAGCAAACAAAGCGATACTCGTACGGACCGGTGAAGATGTAGCTGACAGGTAGTCTTGCGCATGGCCTGCTGCATGTGCCCTCTTGCGGCACATGCTAAGGCTGCTTCAATGTCTCTGTTTTGTTCGTGTGCTTTTGGTTTGAAGCGATCATTGCCCGGCAGCAGCACTCCAGGCGAAGGGGCCTCCCTAACTAGCGAGGGGCTAGCAACAGCTGCTCTTCCGCGTACCCCATATCTTGGTTCCCACCCACTTGAGTGCAGAAGACCGGCAAGGCACAGAAGCGGCGAGAGAAGCTTGCACAGCAGGACGTAAGTATGTAGTATCTGTCTGGGCTGGAACAGGCAAGGTGTGGAGTTGGGGGGTATTGGGTGATGGGGTGATGGGCTTGGGGGTTATGCGGCCTTGTGCAGCGAGTGTCGGTCTGACTGCACTGAGTGGTGAATGTGTGGATGGGTAGGTGCACGTTTCGAGGTTCGAGGTTCGGGGGTGGAGGGAGGGGCCGTGTGTGTGTGTGTGTGTGTGTTGTGTGTAGCTGAGGGCGCGGCTCCTGCACTTCCCCTTTTCCTCTCTCTCCTAATCCTTCATCCCTCCCTGATTGCGAATAACTCGGCAGTTTTTTATTTGCCTTTTGCATCATCATGATCACTAATCACCATCACCATCGCCATCACCACCATCAGCAACATCAGCAGCAGCATCACCATCATCACCACCATCACCATCGGCAGCAGCACCATCATCATAACCACTACCATCACCATCATCACCATCATCACCATCATCACCATCACCATCGTCATAATAGTAATATGATTCCTCGCATCCTTTCCTAGCAGAGTTCAAGATCACAGCAGCCTCTGATCCCTTGCAACCCCCGCTCCCACCAAGCCATCAGCCGTCCCTGGTCTTCCTCCGTCAAGTCTCCCTTCCCACACCCCCGCATGTCCTCCCTTTGACGTCCTTCCTCTCACCCCCCCTCCCCTCTCCCCCCTTTCTCTACACGTCTTCAGGCGGAGCGAGAGCGGCGTATTGCCAGTGAGCTGGCCGCCCTGGGCCCCAGTGACAAGGCGGTGGAGGAGGAGCAGCTGCTGCAGATCCTGGCACCCATGAAGCTAGGCATCCGGGAGATCCGGGTGAGGGTGAGGGTGAGGGGGAGCGGGAGCGGGAGGGGGAGGGGGAGCGGGAGGGGGAGGGGGAGGGGGGCGCGATGTAGGGCCCCACCGCACGCACATGAATCCGCATCTCTCCCGTCCCCCGTGGTCGCCTGCACTGCACCAAACTTCTTCCTCGCATGTAAGCTATCTCTATCGCCCCCTCCGGGTGCCCAGGATGCCGGCAGGTCGCCAGGACCTGCTGTGACAGTTTCCGCGCCCTTCGAATCCTTTTGCGCTCTGCATCCCATTCCATGATTCCGCCGCCCCTCCTCTACGTAGAGCATACGTGTATACATCCTCCCGACCCCACACTCAAATCCCCCGACCCCGACCCCGACCCCGACCCCGGCGGGAATCCAATTTCCCAACGCCCTCACCACAGGCCGACGGTCACTGCCTGTATCGCACTGTCGAAGACCAGCTCGCTCAGGCCCAGAGCCGCAGTGCGGCAACAGGGGCAGCAACAGCAACAGGGGCAGCAACAGGAGCTGTTCCCGACTACCTTGCCCTTCGCCGTCTGGCCGCCTCCCACATCCGCGCTCACGCTGAGGACTTCCTGCCCTTCATCTATGACGAGGACAGCCCCGGCAGCGGGGAAGAGCAGCTGGAGGGGTACTGCCGGGAGCTGGAGGAGACCGCCGTGTGGGGGGGGCAGCTGGAGCTGGGGGCGCTGGCGCAGGTGGGGGGAGATGGTCGCGGGTCGGGACGTGGGGGATGGCGGGAAACCATGCGCACGGAACACAAAATGGGACGGGGGAAAGGGGGGTAGACGGTAAAAGGAAGGGCCAGAATGCGTGTGTTGGTCTTGAGAGAAACACTCGAACTGTGAGGGGAAGTGGCGAGGTTGTCTTGAGAGTCATTTTAACTGCCGTGTGATTGTATGTAGGTAGGTATATTTGTGTGTGTTGTGTTTGTATATGTATGTATGTTTGTGTGTTGTGTGTTTTTTTATCGCTGTTTTCTCACGCTGGATCGCTTTTCGTTTCTTGTGTTGTACTGCACATCACACGCACACGCACACGCGCACGCAGGCGCTGAGGAAGCAGATCAAGGTGTATGCTGCCGGGCTACCCCCGGTGACGTTGGGCGACGAGCACGCCGAGGAGGGGGTGTTGCAGCTGTGCTATCTGCGCCATGCATTCGGACTGGGGGAGCACTACAATAGTGTGGTGCCGCTGGGGGGAGGGGCCGGGAGGGGAGAGGATGTCCGAGGGTAGGGCTGGAAACCGGCGTCGGCTACGGCAGCGGCGAGGATGGTAGTGTCGTACTGCAGCGACATTGGCGGTAATTTTTTGCAGCAGTAGCAGCAGCGGCGGCAATGGGGTACGGCAGCAATATCTGCGGCATTTCCGTTGCCGAGTAAGCGGGAGAAGCAGGTAGGGCACGGGCGATAGGGAACCGCTGACTTAGGCGGCAGCCAGCCGGTACGGGTCGAGGTCGGGTTTGGTAGGAAGGGGTCGAGGCTTGGTCACGTCGGCAGAACGGAACGTCCGGTTTGACCATAGCTGCTCATCCACTTGGAAAAGGACTTTTTTTGTTGATTTTTTGGTGGAACTTTATTAAGTTTATGTGACGTGAAATAAGTATTAAGGAAGCTGATGTTTTGGACCCCGAAGATAGATGCGCGATAGAACTGTACTTCTGCGTCGCAGCTACGGCCGCAGGCCAAGAAGGGCTTTCCTTGCGTTACCTGGAAACGAACAATTTGGCGAAAGCAGTTGCGCGCGAAGAAAAAGAAAGAACCTGTTCGGTGGTTCGCCTGGGTCGCCTGGGTCGCACGTGTCGGTGACTTTACCAAAAGTATACGGGGTGGCGGGCTTTCTGTCACAACTCAGGGCCGATATAAACTTGGTTGTCTCTCAGTCATAATGGCAGGGAGGGCTTGAGGAGTTGGTGGGAGACCGCAATCTTCCTCTTTTCTCTGCTGCCAAGTCCTCGCCTAGGCCTCCGGTATCATAGCCATCGGGGTGGGCACCCTGAAAGTTCGGCTGGTAACTTTCGTTTCGTTTAATCTTGGGTTATCTGGACGGCTGCATGTTAAGCTGACATCAGGGTCCCGGATCCAGGAATACTTGCCTGTTTGGTGGGCTGTCTGTGCAGCAGTGCTCTAGCGCCTGTAGAAGTGCTGGGGCTCGGAGCGGCTGGGGCTTCCTTGCAAAAGTGATTTTTGCAGCTTCTTGGCTGAGCTCAGGCCGCAGGCCCAATGTAGCGCACGTCGAGACGACACTATCAGAACACTATCGGCACTTCCGCGTTTTAGGCTGTGGCCCAGACTGGGCTTGACATGGACTGGGACATGGATTCCGACATCCCACACCATGACGTTGAAGTGCGGGAAATAGCACAACAGCATGGATGGCGGCATTCATGGCAACACATTGAGCCCGGTACGGTACTATTCCCCGCAGAGACAGAGCATGCAAAACGTCATGATAGGGATCACCGAGTTCTCGATTCCCCCCATTCCGGCCGCAGGAAGAGACCTATCGTCCGCATGTCCGCCCCCCAGCCACACAACTCCGTTGGGCCCGCCCCCTCTGCCGGAATGCACCCATCCAGGTTCTGCAGTTCAAAGCTGCATACGCGTCGTTGCTCCCTTTCTGTCACGCCGTGAAATAAAATCGGCGTCCCCACAGAATTTGTGTCCTTTCACGCAAAATCGTGCACAAATCGTGCACAACACAAATCCTGGCGAAGGTTGCTTCTTTCCGAGTCATTGTGTCCAGGATTGCGCCATTCAACACTACTACCAGAAGGAGAATATTCAAGGGCCGTGTGTCCGTCTCACCACAGGGGCCCCTCACTGGGGCTTCAAGGAGCCCAGGCCCCCGTCCACGCCTAGGACTTGCCCCGTGATAAAGGTGTTGTCAGGTCGCAGCAGGAATTCCAGCGCCGCCGCGACCTCGCCGGCCTCACCCACCCGCTTTAGAGCGTGCATGGCCTCGGAGGATTTTAGGGCGGCGGGGTTGGAGGTGATGCGGGCCGCCAGCGGTGTGCGGGTGAGCCCCGGGGCCACACAATTGACTCGGATGTTCTTGGGCGCGTACGTGGCGGCGGCGCTTAGCATGAGACCTGGGGGGAGGCGACGTCGCGGGCGCGAGAGCGGCGTGGGGGGCGCCAGGTGCGGGAAAGGAGGGCCGGGTGAGATGTGGGTTGCTTTGTGTGCGTTTCCTCTCCTTGGACTGGCAACCAACCAACCAACCAACCGACAAACCAACCAACCGACAAACCTACCCGGGCGGAAGCAATATAAAACTCACCCACGTGAGGTCGGTTGTCTTGTGTACGGTAAAAATGAGTTTTGAAGGAAAGCAATACCCCTAGAGGGGTCACATGCTCCCCCCTGGGTGGGGGGGGGGCGAACCGGAATGGGATACAGCACATGCCAGCCCCCTTGCCAGCCTCTGCCTGCTCACCGGAGGTGGCGGCGCCCTCCCTGGACTCCCAACCCCCTCTCCACTACCACCCCACCACCGCTACCCGGCACCACCAGTACACCACCACACAGATTGGCGCTCTGGCCCCCCCCCTTTACCCACCCACGACCCCCGCCTTCGCCGCCGCGATGGCTTCGTGGTTCGGTATTCCGTGGCGAGCCACCGCAGAGGAGCAAAACACAACGGAGCCGCCCCCGCTGCCCATCATCTTCTTCACGGCCGACCTGAGGACAAACACACGCATGCATGGGGAGGAATGGCTCTCAGTCCGGTCGTGTAGCGGCACCGGATGCAGGGAGGTGGTGCCTGTTGGAGCTGGCCCTTTTAAGAGCGAGCCCTGCTGGTTGACGGGGAAAATGCAGGGGTATCAAAAGGAGCTAGACCGCCAGGGCATATGTGTGTTGGTGAAGGAGAGGCGGGCGGGCAGCAGCTGAAGGGCCCGAGGGGCTGTGCACTTTCGGAGGGGAATAGAGGTAGGTGAGCAAGGGCCTCCTCCTGGCAGCCGGGCAGGACTGGCAAACCCCGAAGCATTGGCGCTCTGGCGCCTGATGCGCCCCTCGGGTTGCGGCCTTAGCTTCCATGTTACGAGTGCATGTGACGGTGTGTGTATGTGTATTTGTATGTGTGTGTGTATTTGTATGTGTGTGCGTTGCGTGGTGCTGAGCTGAGGCGGCACACGTCGCCGTACCGTGGCCAGGTACGGTCAGCGGCGCCTTAGCATGGCAGCTCGACCGCAGGGGGATGGGGCGGGCAGATGGATAAACAGACAGACAGATGGATAGACGATCATGCAAATGGACAAACAGACAGACAGACTGGCAGACGGGACGGACAGATAGCCGGGACAGATGGACAGACAGACAAACAGGTAGGCGAACAGACGAACGGATGCGGACATCGGGGTGGATCAAGGAAAGGTCCGACAGACGGGGCACGGACTACACAACTCACTTTAGAATGTAAAAGCAGGAGTTTAGGTTGAGTTGTACAGTACGGTTGAACTCCTCGTCTGACGTGGCGTGAGCCGACTTTAGCACGATGGATCCCACGCAGTTCGCCACCCCATCAACCTTGCCGTACATCTCCGTCGTACGACTGATCACCTCCTCCACCTGCGCCGGCATCAGGGCCCGTCAAAGCCCCATCGGCCCCAAACCGATTCATCAAGTCAGTCAGAAGTCCCGCCCACCACAATACACACACATACACACACACACGCACACACTCACGCACGCGTTCCCTAGAGGCCCGCTATCGTGGACGAGCCATGCAGCCCTTCTCTTTTAAAAACACACTTCTTACCTGATATTATCAGGATCAAAAGCACACGCAGGCAGGCTTCTCTTATGCTGCTCGCATGGGGATAGGATACATGTGGAAATTAGGCACGTCGACACTTCCCGCACCCGCTACTTCCGATCAACGGCGGAGACGGCGGAGGCCACGGAGCGGCTGAACAAGTCCTGGAGCAGTCTCCTCACCCCATAACTAGACCCCGCATGCGCTCGGAGACCTCAATTTAATAAACCCATGCACCGGTGCATGTCAATTGACAACCGGCCCCAAACTCAACTTGGCGAACCCAAACCCTAGGACCCACGCCCCCCGCACACTTGTCATGAAAGGTCCCCGGCGCGAGGAGAGGAGGATCCCGGCCGCAAGCCACTAGCTCGCATGGAGCGCCGCTTTTACAGCGTGAAACCGCCCTGGACGGGCGGCGGCGGCGGGAACCTGAACCAACACCCAAGGTTATTACACAGTCCCAACCCTTAGCCCCTCCTCCACACCCCTCCCACACCTCCCCCCTCCCCCTCCGGCAGCTCCCCTCCCCTCCCCTCCCCTCTGGACCTCCACGCGGGGGGATGTCCTTCGGGCGCCTTACCTGCTGCGGGTTCAGCACATCCGCCACCATTCCGGTCCCCGCGCACCCGATACGGCCCCGCAGTGCCTCGAGCTTGGCGGCGTCCCGACCCGCCGCCACCACCACAGCTCCGGGCTGCTGGGCCAGCCGGGCGCACAGCTCAGAGCCGATACCGCCGTACGCCCCGAACACCACATAGACTGCAGGGTAAGAAGAAAGGTACGGGGCAGTGTGTAGGTTGGACCTGGTATTGGCACTCGTTTGTCTGCGACAATAATGTCGACCTTGTTGTCGACATGGAGGGGCCGGATGGGTCCTGGGAGGGCGCCGCAACTTGTGCAACTTGGGGTTAGGAAGGCAGCGGCGGGGAAAGGAAAGAGATGAAGGTGCCGCCGTTCCATCCTGAAGCTGTTCCTCATGCATGAGTGGACCCTCTCGCTCCTTGCGCAATCGCGTAACGGGTGGGTGGGCAGCGGGGGTAGTGCCATGCCAGCACAGGACGCCGCCTAGCCTCGTCCAGGGCGGACTTCACTTTCCGTGCATTCGACAGGGCAGGGCCACACAGGAACGCGTGCTTGCCTGGCGCAGTGGAGGTGCTTGCATCAGTACTGTAGCTGGATCTGGTTATTAAACTTGAAGAAGTGGTGCGCCGCAGGTTGGCGGAGTATTGAGGTAGGCGGTTGGCCAATTGCCGCAACATGGCACAATCTTTTGTAAGTCCGTCGAAGAAGAGGATGTAGTGGCGTTTTTTAGTGGTATAGGCAAATCAGGAAAACAGCGAACTGGCAACTATATGAGAAGCTTGAAATCGGAGGTGGTTGTATGGTTAAATCGTGTGGCCAGGCCGTGCGAATGGACGAGCATTGCAATACGTCTCAACGCGAATAGACCGCAATGCATCAGGCATGAATTGCTAAATCTCTATCATAATGGATGCAAGCCACCAGAGTTCCGCTGTACGCTAAAATACTCGCCTTTGGTCTTCTTTCGCGAGGCAACTGCTCGACTACCCATTTGTGTTGCAGTGCACGTTTTACCGCTATTTCATTAGCCATGCCGCACAGATGCCAAATTGCAGGCTGCCACGCCCGGGGCCTCCCTGCTATCACAAGGTGCTTGCACACTGTTTCCAATCAGCCGTCATGTCTAGTTAACCGGCAGAGTTGCGACCATATTTCAGGCGAACAAAATTACGTCTAAATAAGACTAAACATGCCAGCAAAATGTCCGAGTTTTAAGGCGGCGTGTTCCTGGCGTGAGTTTGGCTAACTGCTCAGTAGCTAAGCCGCCAACCGCCAGCAAAACAACCCATCGAACCCCCCTCCCAACACCAACCCATTGTGAAAGTTGTACTAGTGGCCGATAGGAATGACAGATACCTGTATTGCACCGTTAACGAATCCTAGGACCTCAAGCAACCCGACAAGGGCCGAAGAGCCGCATGGGCGACCCACCCAAGGCCAGCAACGACCAAACCAGGGACCGCTGCATTGTGGCAACCCTCGGGATTGCCCTGGGCGGGTGGGTTGTACGACGAAGCACAGACGATTGACGAGAAAAGGAACATAGACGCGTGGGTGAGTGGGTGGGGGAAAACTAGAGGTTACTTTTCCAGCAGCGGGACACACCTCTTGGTCATAATAGTCAAAACAACGGCAGCTAAAGAAACAATGCGCCTGTGGGACCCAAGTAGAAGCTTGAAGCCCCTTGCCGTACTGTGGTCCGGCACATGCATGCATGCATGCATGCACCCCGCTTCCACGCCCCACGGCAGTCCCTTCACAAGAACTTGCCAATCTCTACACTCATACTTCGAGAAGTCGAAGCTTATTGTTTTGTCAGTTAGGGTCGTACTTCTTTTTTCGAGCACGGCCCACCACGTCGGTTCTAGTACTCCACTGCTGCTGCTCAGGGTGCGGCTAGGTGCGGCTGGGACAGCACCGGCAGCATGTTATATTACAACGAATCTCTTTACGAATAGCTTCGGTTATAGGGTCGACTTCACTAGAAGATAGTACTGTGACCTTCCACCGGAAAAACTCTCTATATATTAGATGAACCAACTACCGGACTTTACAACTTCTGAGATGTACCGATCGGCGGATGCAGATCCCGGATGCTGATGATGATCATCCAGAAAAATTAATTATACCCAATCTAAAGTTAGAGGGCGTCCTCGATCTTAAGTGCATACTAGGGTCCCTGAGTGATGGCATCTCTCATAGGTTAACCAGCGGTTGCAGAACCGCATCCACCTCAATTCGGTCTCGAGTCGAAACTGAGAATTCTGCTCAGTACGAATTGATGTATCACATCACAGAGAGGTACCGATCCTGACAAAATTAAACTACCCACGACTTACCGCACTTATTCTTCAGGGTGAGGCCCAAATTTGTAATCCCTGTTGATCCCCCTGCCAACGACAATGCCTCCTGGCCCTCCCCGCCTCGCAAGCAACTCGCTTTTCTCACAGAATGCACCGACCTTCCGCTGTGTCAGCATGCAACCCCAGCACTCCAAACCCCAAAACCCCCTACCTGCTTCTCCTCAAATACCATTTGAGCCCCTCCCCCCTTAAGTCCAAATCCCCTTCTCCCAAACCAGCCTCCAACAAGCCGCGCTCAAACAAAAGAAATCGTCAGCCCTGCATCAGCAAATAGAAAAGCGACAGCTGCTCCGCGAATCGCTTCCTGCCCGCCTCCGTGAAGGCCTTGTCACAGCACCAACCCAGCAGCGAGGTCCACTCCGAAACCACCTCCTCATAGTCGCCACGAAGCAGCAACAACTCCTCCGCACCAACCTCCTCCTCCTCACCTTGCTGCTGGTGCTGCTGCTGCTGCTGCTGCTGCTGCTGCTGCTGTTGCAACAGCCCCGTCTCCGGTCGCCCCAACATACCCTCCCTTGAAACTCCGCCCACCACAACAACCCCAACCCCAACCCCACTACCCCCTCTCTGTCTTTTCATCCGCCGCTGCTCCGCCGCCACCCGCCTCAACCAGTCTTCGTCACTTCCCTCGCAAAGCCACCGCAAGTCTACTTCACCTCCACCGCCGCCAACACTGCCACCAACATCTCCACCGGAATCACCATTCACGACCATACCACTTCCAGAACCGCCGCCATCTCGCCCAACTCCCAGCTGCTGCTGCTGCTGCTGCTGCTGCTGCTGCTGGCACCCTTGAGGTGGCGGCGGCTGTGTGAGCCTCCTGTTAAGGCCCCTCAGTGCCACGTAGAACAGCCTTGGTCCGGTGACCTTGGCCAGGCTGGTCAGCAGGTACGGCGGGTACAACAGGAGGTCGGTTTCGGAGCCGTTTGCGATCTCCACCAAAAAGGTCCAGCGGCTCTCCAGTTGCTCGGGGGAGAGGGAGAGGACGGCGGGGGCGCTTCGGAGCAGGGCCAGGAGAGACTGCGGGGTGGGGGAGAGAGGGGGAAGAGGGGGAAAGAGAGAGAGAGAGAGTGTGTGTGTGTGTGTGTGTGTGTGTGCAAACGAAGTGACATGCCGCCGCCGTGGTATGTGTGTATGTGTGGGTATCTAGGAGGAGAAGTGGATGAAAGGACTGTGGATGAAGAGCGGGGGAGGGCGGGACATCCGAAAACCTTACCGCACCCTTTTCCCCCCTTTCTCCCCTCCCCCTCCCCTTTCCCCCCTCACCCCTTTTTCCTTCCCATCCCAACGGTACGCAACACATGGCTTTCCTTCTGACAGCTTTCCATAACCTAAAACCGTAACCCTGAAGGGTTGAGCGGCCCTGGGGCCCCTACCAACCCCACACCTAATCCTCACCTCCCCCTGCAGGCCCATCTTGCCAGTCAACAGCCGTATGTTTGGCGCCAAACGGCTCCCCGGCGGGTACTTGAGGGCTGCGGGCACACGGCGAAGTAGATCCTCAGCCGCGGGACGGCCCCCGGGGAGGACCGCCTCCAGGGCGGCTAGCTTGGGGGCCACTGCCGTACTCCAGTTGGCCAGTCCGTGGATCCTTAGAGGGGGATTGAGGGAGGGAGAGGGGGATGGAGAGGGGGTTGATGTCAGGCGAGTCTCGAAGTGAGGGGGGCGGGGGTCCCCTTGCGTCCGGGGCGGGTGTTTATGGAGGTGAGGGTCGGGTCAGCAATCCAGCAATTGGGGGTGGGGGACGTTAGGGGGTGCCGCGCGTACACACATACACATGCACGTCATGCATCTTACTCGCTATGCCGCGTTTCGTGACGCCCCGCAATATCCAATGGCCCCTACAACGCACCCCCTGCCCCCTACCGCCGCATTGGCGGGGCCCTGCTGCTGCTCAACCTTCGCATGGTGATCTCTGAGAACTTCCCCCCCACCTCTCTTCACCTCTCCTCTCCTCACCTCTACAAACACACACATACACACACGTACAGACGCCCTCCCCTCCTCTCCC
>NW_003307647.1:285820-286358 GCF_000143455.1 Volvox carteri f. nagariensis
ACGAACGAGAGAAGCTGATGCCATAAAAAGGAAGGCGGGGCGGCGGTGGAGCCGTCTGGGAAAAAGAGAGGAGTTAAAAGACAGCAAGACAGCAGCTTCAGTAGCTTGAAAAGGTGCCCAAACCACCAACTGGAAACCAACCGGCCAACTGCCCCAGGTAGTGGTTGCGAAGGGGTAACCCTCGAGGACTGTCAGGTGCACATTAGCACCCCGGACACGAGCACCTCCGTGTCATGCATCATGGCACCACCACCACCACCACCACCGCCACCGCCACCGCCACCATGGACGGGATTAACAGCGATGACGGTCCGGTACTGCACGGGCGCCCCAATACCCTCCCCCCCCCCCTGTTGACGGTGGTCACCTCAAAGTCCACGTCCTCCGCCAGCAGCGCCCTCCACCGGAATATAGGGCCCACGATGTCGTCGTTGGGGACACCCAGCTGCCGCAGAAACAGAAACACCTGAGGAGGTGAGGGGAGTGCGGGATGGGGGTTTAGGAAATTTTCCCTCACCCCCCACCTGTCCTGCCCTCC
>NW_003307647.1:286476-289583 GCF_000143455.1 Volvox carteri f. nagariensis
CGCTCCTCACTCCCTTCCGCCCCTCCCTCCTTCCTCTCCCTCTATCCCCTCCCCTCCCTCTATCCCCTCCCTTCCCCCCTCCCGCCCTTCCCCCCCCCATTTCCTCCCCCCACCTGTCCCGCCCTAAACACAGAGCTGCTGGTGACCACATCCGGGGAGTTGACGAACAACCTGACATGGACCGGGGGGAGAGGGGAGGGGTCCCGGGGGGAGGACAGGCAGGGCCCCAGGGGGAGGCCGGTTAAGGGACACACGAGCCCACACACCACCCTAGCAGCGGAGGGTGCCGGTGTGCCCGTGTGCCGGTGGGGGTCAGGTGGGCTCCTGGGGGGCCTAGGGCGCTTTCCTGGCCCGCATTCACACACAGATATACACACATACTGACACACACTTACACACACACACATATATATATGCACGTACGTAAACGAACACACTTACATACATACCGCAATGATGATCAGCAGTAGCTACAGAACAGCAAGGCACCTGCTGCCCCCCCCCCAATCCAGCTCCTCCCGGCATCTCTCGGCCCCTATCGGCTGCCCGCACACGTCCCCGCACAACCTCATCGTCCACACCACCTCCTACGACACCGCGCCCGCATCAATCCCCGGGCGGTCCCCAGCCTGCCGGCCTTGTCCCACCCGTATCGCACACAGTTTGGCTTCCATCCCCTTTACCCCCCTAAACCCCCCCGAACCCCCCCCTTTCGGCGGCCCTTTCCTCCCTCGTACCAGGGCTAACTGGCAGGCATGCAGATAAACATACGTACAGATAGACAGAAACTGTCTATCTGTATGTAAGAGATATTCACTCACTCACTCTTGTATTGCGAGTCTTTGGAATCCGAATGAGGCCAGGAAGTCCCGCCAGGCCCCCACGGGCGCGGTCAGCAGGGGCGGGTGGCGCTCCAGGAGGGGCCCCAGGGACCGGCGGGGAACTGAGTCAGAGAGGGCGGACAGGCTGGAAGATAGCTGCCGGGGAAAAGGGAGGCCGGCGGGGGGGATCGGGGAAGGGTTGGGGAAGGGGGAAAATGGAAGCAGTCAAAAGAATGGGACGAGTGGAAGAATGGGAGCGATTGCGGGGGAAAGGGTACCAGGGCTAAAAAGGACAGGCGGCGTGAGCCTTCCCTGCGTGATGTACGCTACAAGGTGTACGCGATCAGGAGTTTCTGACCATGTATAAAGCAGCAAGCAGTTGTGGGGACATACCGGACAACTGGATCGCTCACAAGTTCATGATCAGCTGTTCGAAGCTCCGGATGTTTGAGGACCAGCTCAGCGTTAGCGCCCACGGCTTGGAGCTGCTGCGCGAGACTTGTCGTGACATCTTGAGCAGGCTGTGCGGACGGAGCTCTAGGTAACCTCTGGTTATGGTTACGCTTTTGTAAATAATGTGCAGAAGCGGGATGTGACTCGTGATGCAAACGAGCTACGCTATGTATTGTAGGGTTGTGGACATCAATATTCAGAGTCGTTGAGCTGTTGGGCCGTATACGGACTGCGCAGCCCTTCCTGACGAGCATCTTCTTACTTCTCTGCTTATGGCATATAGCATGAGAGTAGAGAGCTCGTCAAGCTCGTGTTAAGACATTTGCACGTACCAACGGTCGATAACGGTTTCAACTTGGCAGCACCACGCGACCACGATATTGGTGTATCGACTATCTTTAACGAGCATAGATATGAAATAAAATACTAATATATGTTTACCAATTTATTAGGATGCAATAAATAGCTTTCGGTGATCACTTGACCAGGCGGGCGACCGTGCTGCGTGACGTTGCATTATGCGATTTGGTGTCTATTCGCTACCGCTGAATAAAACAATCTCTTCTCTAGCTCCAAAATTTTGTGGGGCGGTAGTTTGTAGGGCTTCGTCGCGAGCCGATGTGGGCCACACCGACAGGCCACACACATTGTATGGGCTGCTAGGCATCAAGCGTTCTGCAACGCGTGCGGAAATAAAAGCAGCGTATCGTAGTGCAGCAAGGCGGCTGCACCCAGACACAAACGCATCGCCAGCGGCCCAGGACGATTTCCAGGTCTGCAAAGACAGAGCTCTCCTTTTGCCCGTTTTCACACCGTCATTGCTTTGCGGCCCACCAAACTCCACAATGCACCGGGACTCGCCCCAACACACACATCGCAGCGCATCAAAGCAGCGTACGAGGTCTTGGTTGACAGCCGGCTACGAAAGGTGTACGACAACCTGGGTCTCATAGCACTTGGTCCTAAGTTTTCGGAGCTACATAGCTACCTGGGATACGGAACGGAATATGCCGGTGAGAATTGTGAAAACAACAAAACAGTCAGACACATACACGAAAATCTTGCACGGTGTAAGTTGGGAAAGCCGCCACGCACACGCGAGCGGAGTGAGGAGGTCGGAACAAGGGCCCCCGGAAACTGACGAACACTTCACCACAAGAGCCCCCACGCTCCCAAATCTTTTTTTCCGTTCACCCCCATTCTCTTCCCATGTCCGGCGACCGGGTGGTACCCTCCGGCAACACCCCAACTGGACACTCCCACCGGCATCGGTGCCTTGCCTCATTGCTGCGTTGTTGAAGCCCCCCCCATGCCCAGCCACCGCATGGATCCATAAACTCCCCACAACACAACAGAAAGCAACACAGCACACCACAGCACACCAACCCGGGGCCTCCCTTCCCTTTCCGGCCCGCCGCGCCCCCAGGTGCACCAGGCAGTGTACGGCAAGGTCCTGGTGTTCGCGGTCGCGACGTGCACCTGGTGTTGGGCCTTATGCTGAGTGAAGCTGCCCAGGGAGCTTACAAGATACTGTCGTACAACGCCATGTCGGCCTGTGAGGATTGTCAAGTGAGGTGGCAATCCCGGTGGCCATTGCCCATCTAAGTGTCCAGACTAAAATTGTCTGTATGTTGATATCAGTTGACCCTTCCCAACTTGCACCCACCATCATCATCATCGACACCATCATCGTATCAGCTTCCCTCTTCCCCCCAAATCAACGCCGGCAGTTGACCGTTTCATACTTGCGTCTCCTCCTTCTTCTTTCATATCCCTCACCCCACCCCACCCCACCCCACCCCACCCCACCCCACCCCACCCCACCCCACCCCA
>NW_003307647.1:290024-297376 GCF_000143455.1 Volvox carteri f. nagariensis
AAGAGGGAAGAGAGGGAAGGGAGGGAAGGGAGGGAGGGAGGGAAGGGGGGAGGAAGCGAGGGAGGGAGGCGGGAAGGGGGGGGAAAGCGAGGGAGGGAGGGAGGTTGGTGAGAATGTCACTGCATGGTGTACTACAGAACACGCTTTGCTGAAGTCCTCACGGCAAACCTCCACATTCCCTTCCACCTTCCCCTCCACCGACCTCCTTGAGAAACCTCCTTTCGTACCATCGGTTTGTGTGTGTGTGTGTGTGTGTGTAAGTCTGTGTGTGTGGCGGGAAGTCCCTCCCTCTCTCCTTCACCCTTCTGTCACCCTCTCTTTCACTCCCTTTTCTTCCGAGTCGACAGTTGATTCTTTTGTTTCTTGTACCATGATATGATTTCCCCTCTTCCATCCCGCCTTCCTCCCCTCCCCCTCCCCTCCCGGTGCCGTCCTCCCAGTTGTTCGGGTCGCGGTCGGCATGTGGCGGTCCGCGAGCTGGCCGTCCAGGTGCCCGCGGGGGTTGACTCCGGGCAGGTGCTGCGGGTGTGCGGGGAGGGAGGTGCGGGCCGCTGCGGGGGCGCCCCGGGGGACCTGCTTGTACGGCTGGAGGTGAGGGCCCGGAGGGGTGGGGGAGGGAGGGGGGTACGGGCGGGCTTAGGGTTTGCCTGCTGTAATGCAGTCGCCCGTGTACGTAAACTGGTACATAGCCTTTGGCTTACACGCTCGTCCCTACGCAGGCGGTCATAGCTGACTAGTGTTGACTTGTTTCTTTTGTGTCAATTGCCTGGGTAATACAACGTTTTGCGTTGTTGTTCTGTATATGTCTCTTTATCTAATTTGTGGCTCTTAGGCTCTTGGGCCTCTGGCTGGTATGGGTACTCGTTACACCTCTCTGGGTAACACAACCGCGGTGTATGTAAAACACACTTATATCTGTCTGTCTGTCTGTCTTAATTTAAAGCCGGGGGGCCTAGGCAGGGGTTTATGTGTTTGGCAATATGCCCTGGGTGGTGGATGGTATGGGGAGGGGGGATAGCTGCAGGCAGTGGTTGGACGCCGAGTCCTAAGGTGGCATCTCTTGTTGCTATTGGCTGAGTTCCCCTTCACTTCCTCTTGGACTTGTCGAGCTGGGTGGGGATTTGGACTACAGCTGCATATGGTGTGTGCTGTGCAGTCAAGGCACCTTTGATTCGGCCACTTGCTCTGCCCTGCCCTGCTCTGCCCTGCCCTGCTCTGCCCTGCCCGCCTCGCGCTGCACCTTCCTTCCCCTCCTCCCCTTCCTTCCCCCCTCCTTCCCCTCCTTCCCCCCCTCCTCCCCNCATACATAATTCCTGTCTGCCTATTCCTGGCGTATCCCTCTGTCTCTCGTATCAGCATCACTCGTCCGCCTATCTGTCTTCCCCCCCCCCCCACCACACACCCCACCAGGTCTATCCGGAAAGCAACCTGGAGCGGAGGGGCTTCGACCTGCACAGCGTTCTGGCGGTGGATGTGTTTTTGGCCGTACTAGGGGGCGCGGTGGAGGTGGCGACTGTGCGGGGCGGGAGACTGCTGCATGTGCCGCCTGGTGCGTCCCCGAAGGAGGGGGGCCCTGGGGTGACTGGGGGGGGGAGGGGAGACCTGCAAAGGTGGTTGAGTGGAGTGTTACTGGGGGGGTTAAGGGGGGAGCTCTGGACATTCTCTTGGCTCTCGAAAGGGTATGACATGACGGGACGTCAGGGGACATGAGGACATGACACGAGGAGCAGGTGCCAGAGGGTTGGCGGGTGATACAACAGCTGGCGCAGCACAACAAGCTCCAGCCGGGTATGATAATGCCTCGCTCGTTCGCCCTTTCCATCTGTTTCATTGGTGGACCCCCTTCCCTAACTGCCTCCCTCCTCCCCCCTTCCTCCCCCACCCTGGCATCTGTGTTGTTCCCTTTTTATCCCCTGTAACCCCTTTCCTGCACCCCGCAATCCCCCATCTGCCCACCCCCCTCGGCGCTTCACAGGCTCCCAGCCCGGGGACGTGTTGTGTTTGTCCGGGGCGGGTATTGCACACACGGCCTCGGGGGGTGGCGGCACCCAGCGGGGAGACCACTACTTCACCCTCACTGTACGGCTGCCCAGTGCCCAGCAACTGTGTGGCCCCTCCCTGGAGTTGCTCACACAGCTGGCGGCCGTTGACAGCACAATGAGCCAGCGGAGGTGGTCAGGAGGAGGAGCAGCAGCAACGAGTGGCGGCGGCGGCGGCGAGGACGGTAGCAGCGGAATTCCACCGGCAGCGGCGGGGTGCTGAGCGCGCAGGAGGAGAGTTAATGGGTGTGGCCATTGCTACGGAAGAGCCAACGTAGCCAGACGTGGTGTGGGTTTATGGATTTGTTGGTTATAACTTCGTTTTACGCGTTTGGGGTAGTTAGCTCGGCGTCGCGAGGAGTGAAGGCGGCGTGAGCAGGATGCGGCATACTTTACTGATTGGCGGCTGCTGGTTCCAGAAGTTAGGTTTTGGGCTGGACGGTGAATATGCATTTCAGGACCGTTGCGCCGGCCAACACTGGGCAACGAGCTGCATCTCAGGCGCCTCCGGGACTTGGTAACAGTCTGGCTTTGAAAAGTTGTTTCTGCTTGGCCAGAATCCTGTTTTCACTCGAGCAGTAGTTAATGCACCCGCGCACAGCCATAAGGATGGGAAGGATCGAATCGAAGGATGGAATTAGTCTGCCACAATATCTCCCTAGACTAGGGGAATCCAAAATCGGAAGTCTAAAACTAGGCAGTTGGGACTGGATTGGGATGTGCTCTCAGGTTTGTGCTGTAGCAATTGCCAGTTGCCAACGGCCTGATGAACCACCGTACGGCGAGTCTCAAAGCGCTATCGCCCGGACGCATTTTATCATCTAAGTACCTTCATGCATGCATTAATTTCTCAATAGCAACATAGTAGTTACTTTAGCTGCATCTAACCCTCTATCTAGGCAGTACATAAAGAGCTTCACGCTTCACTGCACTCCCTCGGCATTGGCGGTTTAATTAGGACTTAACCTGTATCCCTCTGCCACATTGAGGTGATACACGACTTTTCTAGCCAACAGGCGTAGAGCTGTCTTTGGGTACAATTTGCCCTTCGTCCGGTCAAACCTCTCCTTTCGACTGCGAAGCAAATGTTTCGAACTCGTGCGGCACCTGTAAATGGTCCTGATCTGAATCCAGCAAAACGCGTTGTGGAAGCTGTGTTGCGGGAGACAGAGAAGGCTTCGCGCGAGGCAGCATCCTTGCGATGCGTCATCCAAGAGCAGCAGCAGGAGATTGAGGTGGGTATATACCGCATGGTCACCCATTTTTTAAGGAGGCGTAGGGTATTGCTACTGCGTAGTTTGTTGTTAGTCGTTTGGCTAATTCAGACTGCTGCGTGACCGTGACCGTGACAGGCTCGGGACGATATCATCAAAGCCGATTCGGAACTGATTGCGAAGCTTCGGAGCGCTGCGGAGTCACTTGAACAGCAGCTCCGCGCCCAAAACCTGCGTTTGAGTGCGATCGCAGGCCTTCAATCAGCTCCACAGCCGCAGCCACCATCTTCTACTAGCACTGTAAGCAGACCGCCGTCGCGGCCCTCAACTCCTCCTCGGTCGAACAGACCACAGGCAAGTCCGCAGCAACAGGTGCCGCAGCAGCAACAGCGCCTCACACCCTTTTCAACGCATGAAGCTGCGGTGCAAAGCGCGTCCACGAATACGGAGAAACAGCAACTGCTCGAGGCGTCACAGATGGAAGTTGTGCTCCTGCGCAAGCGCACGTCGGAGCTAGAGTCAGAGCGAGCCTCGCTTTTGGCCGAGCTACAGTCCTTGCGCCCGCTGGCGCAGCAGGTCTCGGAGCTAGAGCCCCTGCGTCTCAAAGTGGTTGAGCTGGAGTCTGAGCTCCAAAATCAAGACGCGGATTTTGAGCCGCTGCAAAAAACCCTTCAAGAGCAGCAGGATGAGCTGAGCCGGCTGCGTAGGCAAGTGGCTGAACTCGCGCCGTTGCGCGCTCAGCTGACCGCCGCGCAGCGCGAGGCCGCAACCGCCATCCACGAGCACCAGTCCGTGAAGGCCGACTTTCTGATCTATACACGCAAATATGAGAGCCTCATGGCGCAGAAACTGCAGGTGGAGGAGCAGCGTGACGCGCTGTTCAACCCCTCCCTGGACATGGCCATCGTGCGCCAGGCCATGCCGGCAGTAGACGCCGCCATGTCAGACTTGGAGGCGCGGCTGCAGGCCGCTGAAGCGATGCTGTTAAGCGACCGCGTCGAGGCGGAGTATGCGGCGCAAGTGCACCGGGAGCAGCGCTGCAGCTGGCGGGCCAAGATGGATGCCCTTCAGGCGCGGCTGGCGGAGCGGGACGCCCAGCTGGCTCATCAGGCGGAGCTGCTGGGGGAAGGAGGCCAGGCGGCCGCAGGGTGCCCATAGCGCGGCTTTGTCGGCAGATATGTCGGTTGGTGCCGTGCGTGGGTTCACTTACCGGTGTACAAGCGGCACAGTGTAGTATCCTGGGTATCACGGGATTGACATCCGCCGATCGGTTCTTTTCCTGCGATAAGAAGTGATACAACACACAGGAGCAGAACCCAGTGCGGTGCTGTGCTGTCTGTCATGTTCCGTGTCGTGCTAGCCTGCTGGAGGGGCGGCAAAAGGATGGGTAGGGCTGGTGTTTGGCTGCGTAACTCATGCAAGAGAATGCAACAGAATGCATACGGCAGTAGCAGTGCTGCAAGCGGTGTTGGGTTTTTTTAAGATATGGTGGGTGAGCTGCAAAAGGGCTATCCGCTTTTCTCAAGGACTTGTTGCCAAAACCACGAAACCGCGTCGAGCTGGTGGTTTGAAGGATGTTTTGGGAATTCCGTTCTCGATGGAGGCATTGTTGTCGGCATGCACATGCATGAGACGGCGCATGTTAGAAGGGGACATCGCGCGCGTATGTATGTCCGCGTGTCGGTTATCCCTGCTCTTTATTATCCATTAGTATGTCATTCATAAATCGTGAGGCGGTGCTGCGATAGGTTTTCATCTTCTTCAGGCATTTTGTGTTTGTCATCATGCTGCGTTTTCTCACCAAAGAGCGCTGCCGTAAGATGCACGCCTTGGGGTGTTGCCAAGCTGCACGCTGCGAGCGGTGAGCGTGGCTCGCCAACGAAGAAAGGCTCACGCGCCGTATTGGCATTATGCGAGTGCGTAATGACGGA
Source organism: Volvox carteri f. nagariensis (assembly GCF_000143455.1). Classification (NCBI taxonomy): domain Eukaryota; kingdom Viridiplantae; phylum Chlorophyta; class Chlorophyceae; order Chlamydomonadales; family Volvocaceae; genus Volvox; species Volvox carteri. The sequence goes on from NW_003307647.1 coordinate 295,209, forward strand.
ACCTGTACAGGGTGATTTGGAGTTTTGCAGAAGGCCACGCGGGTAGCGTGGTGTGGCGCATAGCCGTCGAAGGATGGCATGAAGCCGGGTCCTGTCCGTTTGATGAATGCCTTGCACGCGACAGCGTTTTAACGGTGCTAGTTAACGGTGTTCGACATTTCTGATAGCTTTGCCGCCGTAGGGGACATGATTGCGGCATATACATATCTTGGACATATGACTTTTCAGTGTGTCGACTATTTAGTACATGCGTCGGCCACTTGGCTGTCGACGCGCTGCTGGCATAGCAGACGACGATTAGTAATGTGCTTAATAATCCTTGAATTCTTCAACAGTAGCAAGTCCCCGTCCTGGGGCCGGTTTTATATGTTCAAACCTATTCAGATGTAATTTCGAGTCCTTAAAACTTGACGGAATGCTGAGCTGGGCAGCTTCCATGCCTGCGCAGGACTCTGAGCCATCTTAAAACTCTGGCTGCCAACCATGTCCAGTATCTAGTGCCAATCATGGCAGCAGTCAAGAAAAAACTCGCTAGCTTAGTCAACTGGTGCTACTAGTTGAGAAGCCGCTTTTGGCGGTGTTGGCAGCTCTGCCACAGAGCACACTAGGTGTGCGCGCTTTTGATGTGCCTGAGTGTGTGATAAAAATGTACGACCAACGGGGACCCAGCAGCAACGCACGACGTCGGAGTCCAAGGCTGCAGAGTTAAGAAAGCTCACTAATACTGCAAGCCATGCATGTCTTTCGGTGGCGGTTGTGGATCATATGCTGAAGTGTAATAAGGAACGATGAAGAATGCACGCAGTGCTCGTTGTATGCGGATGGTAGTATCAGGTGTTACAGCTGCAGCGAGGGCGCCCCAGACCCCCGGGGAGAATCCCCCGGGGTAGCTACGTAGGGCCCTCGGGGACCACATCAGCAGACCATTTGTGAAACGAATCTATCATTCGGGCCTGCCGCTGTACATACATACGTCAATGTACAGCTATGGCAGCGTCCCCAAGCTGTGGGGACCTCTGCCGTTGGGGAGGGCCGTTTGTACCGGGGCTCTCTCCCCTTGGGGAGCCTGAGAATCTCCCCAAACGATTTTCCCTGGGGAGTATTTCGCCGTGGCTGAAGCGCCCTCACCGGACGCGCCCGACCAGTTAGGGAAGGTCCAGGAGTGACTCGCGCCGCCTAGCGCCATCGATTTCCCGCAATCCCGGCGACCTTCCCGACGGCCCAGCACCATACCAATTTGTACGGCATATACTACCCATCCCTACAGCAAACCAATGCTTCAAACGAAATTTCCCATTGCATGAGGTAGACAGTTAGTAAGCGAAATTGGCTCTGTTGGTTAGGTGAATACAAACAATAGCTTTGCCTTACCAACTTCACTCGCTGATGAAGCTTAAGGTCGAGGACCCCATTAAGAAGAGCATTGCCAATGCAAAGAGGAATAAAAGGCGACGGGATAGAGCAAAGCAGCTTCGGAATGCCCAGCCCCCGAGCCTTTCGACAAACGTAGCTGTCCCAAGTGCCAATGCGCAAGAGGCGCCGGTGAACATTGATAACGACGCGACCTATGAGCTCGAAGATTTTGATCCGATTCACCGTGAAGACGCTGGCGACGTGGAAGCATCGGAAGATGCTGACGGTTTCAGCGCAGCCGAGGAGGAACCAGAACCAGAGCCCGGACCAGAGTCCACGTTAGCACAAGATGTGCGGGAAGCGTACGTGCGTGACTTTGCAGCAGCCGCGGAGAGCCGGACTTGCTTTCTGAACAGCAGCGCTGGCGTACTTCGCAGCCTGGCGGGAAGCAGACCTGAGGCGTGCCCCCGGTGCGCCGTGCGCTCCCCCGAAGGGGGACGGACCTGCCCTGTGACCATCATTACTTGGGAGCAACCCATATGCGTAGATGTCCCTGTGTGCTGGTGCACACCCTGTCGGGCGTTTCATAACATGCGTCCCACAGAGTTCAACTGCCTACCCGACACTAAGGCTGGGTGGGACCTCCACCTCCAGCGAGACGGCCAGCATGTTCTCTGGTGGCACCAGTCGCTCCTGCAGCTGTTCGACCTTGTGTCATTCAGGAGCAGGCACCTGAGTGCGGACGCGTTCTGCTCTGCACTCCTTGACACCTGGGAGCAAAATGGCATCCGCCGTCCAGTTTCTGTTTCGGCAAG
>NW_003307648.1:0-1159 GCF_000143455.1 Volvox carteri f. nagariensis
CCCCGCATTGCAGCTGTGTCGCTAGGCGGACCGTCAGGCGTGTGAGTGGGACGGTTGTTGTGCCGCCCGGTATCTGCCATCCGACCCGCTTTAGGATCATAGCCATCGCCTGAGTGCTGTTGGGGGTGCTTGGAGCCGCCATGTCCCCCGCCGTTGGCATCTCTGGCTGCTGCTGTTGGGGTTGCTGCTCATGCGGCTGCGTCTGTAGCTGTGGCTGCGGCTGTTGCTGCTGTTGCAGCTGCGGCTGATGCTGTGTCTGTAGCTGTGGTTGTGTTTGCAGCTGTTGTGGCTGTACCTGCGGCTGTGGCTGCGGCTGTGGCTGCGGCTGAGGCTGCGGCTGTAGCTGCGGCTGTGGCTGCGGCTGTGGCTGCGGCTGTGGCTGCGGCTGTGGCTGTGACTGCGGCTGTGGCTGCAGCTGTGCCTGCGGCTGGGGTTGCTGTTGCTGTTGGGTTTCCACTGCTCTTGCAGCTTCGAGCCAGGCCGGGTTGATAGCGCCATGTAGCGTCTTAAGGGCTGCCAGGGTCGCTGACCTGTCCCGCGTGGGTGCTTGGGTTGATGGGTCGAGGTGTGTCCTGACCCATTCGGGCCAGGTCGACCTGGGGAGGGAGGCCACTCGAGTATGCACCACTAGGTCCCACACCCGCACTAGGTCGCCCACCGTTTGCAGTTTCCTGCATGTAGCGATCCCCACGAAGTGCGTCTCCAGGCCCGGGCGGCGGTTCAAACTGTCTGGGTCTGCCTCGCCGGTATTGGGGAGCAACGGGTTACCCCACAACGCGGTTGCCCAGCACCACGGTCCGGGGGACAGGGGGCTGGTCTCGATATCCCGGAGCGGTGGTAGGTGTCCCAGGGCACCCACAATCCGGCTGATATCCGTGGGTAGGTCGCTTCCGCCGAGTCGGGGCCCGGCTTGGCTGGCGGTCGTCAGGGCCCACGGTTGGAAGGCGGGGTGGGTGAGCAGCATATAGGCGGAGAGCGTCCGGACCCAGGGATGGAGGCCACCATCTGCCCTCCCGTGCCCCCCGGTACCACCTGTGGTTCCTGCAGCTCCACCTGTCCCTGGCCCACATGACGCGTTAGATAGCCCGAGGGCCGCTATGATGAAGCGCACAGCCCATACCGCATGCCGAGCCTGGATGTGTTGCTGGAGGGGCAGCAG
>NW_003307648.1:28504-40677 GCF_000143455.1 Volvox carteri f. nagariensis
TTCTGGGAGTTTGCAGCTCTGGGGGTTTGCAGCTCTGGGAGTTTGCAGCTCTGGGGGTTTGCAGCTCTGGGGGTTTGCAGCTCTGGGAGTTTGCAGCTCTGGGAGTTTGCAGCTCTGGGAGTTTGCAGCTCTGGGAGTTTGCAGCTCTGGGGGTTTGCAGCTCTGGGGGTTTGCAGCTCTGGGAGTTTGCAGCTCTGGGAGTTTGCAGCTCTGGGGGTTTGCAGCTCTGGGAGTTTGCAGCTCTGGGGGTTTGCAGCTCTGGGAGTTTGCAGCTCTGGGAGTTTGCAGCTCTGGGGGTTTGCAGCTCTGGGAGTTTGCAGCTCTGGGGGTTTGCAGCTCTGGGGGTTTGCAGCTCTGGGAGTTTGCAGCTCTGGGGGTTTGCAGCTCTGGGAGTTTGCAGCTCTGGGAGTTTGCAGCTCTGGGACTTTGCAGCTCTGGGGGTTTGCAGCTCTGGGGGTTTGCAGCTCTGGGGGTTTGCAGCTCTGGGAGTTTGCAGCTCTGGGGGTTTGCAGCTCTGGGAGTTTGCAGCTCTGGGAGTTTGCAGCTCTGGGAGTTTGCAGCTCTGGGAGTTTGCAGCTCTGGGAGTTTGCAGCTCTGGGAGTTTGCAGCTCTGGGAGTTTGCAGCTCTGGGAGTTTGCAGCTCTGCGAGTTTGCAGCTCTGGGAGTTTGCAGCTCTGGGGGTTTGCAGCTCTGGGAGTTTGCAGCTCTGGGGGTTTGCAGCTCTGGGAGTTTGCAGCTCTGGGAGTTTGCAGCTCTGGGGGTTTGCAGCTCTGGGAGTTTGCAGCTCTGGGAGTTTGCAGCTCTGGGGGTTTGCAGCTCTGGGAGTTTGCAGCTCTGGGAGTTTGCAGCTCTGGGGGTTTGCAGCTCTGGGAGTTTGCAGCTCTGGGAGTTTGCAGCTCTGGGAGTTTGCAGCTCTGGGGGTTTGCAGCTCTGGGAGTTTGCAGCTCTGGGGGTTTGCAGCTCTGGGGGTTTGCAGCTCTGGGAGTTTGCAGCTCTGGGAGTTTGCAGCTCTGGGGGTTTGCAGCTCTGGGAGTTTGCAGCTCTGGGATGGGATTTAGTCCCTACTGAATATGATCGCATCACCTTTCTTCTTGCAATTTGTAACGGGCACGTTATTTTCACGGGAGCTGACACAGATGGACGATTAGCTATTCGCTGATCAGGTTCTCTTTTCAGTTTCTTTCGTTTTGCGGATTTTTGGGCCACAGGCCTGATCTAGTAACCACGTGCAAAGTTCCTGTCAGTATCTGTTGTTGCTGGTGGGCCTTCTGGTGGGGGTCCGGGGCATTTCGCCAACTGGGGAGCTGTTGGCAAACGTCCCCCGTGGTGGTGGTGGTGGGTTTCTGAGTCCCCTTCCCTTAGGGTTCGCTTGCTGCTGTCTAGGTGACTTGTTTGCCCTGGTGGTCGGGCCCTCTCCCCGGGGAGAGGGGGTCCTGACTGCCCTGAACGTCTCAGGTGGCAGTAGCAATGCACGGCCAGCTGGCCCGCTGACCCGCTGGCTCTACTCTTCACGAGTCTGGAGCCCACTGTAACAACTATACACACGCACACACGCACACACGCACACACGCACACACGCACACACGCACACACGCACACACGCACACACGCACACACGCACACACGCACACACGCACACACGCACACACGCACACACGCACACACGCACACACGCACACACGCACACACGCACACACGCACACCCTACTAAACCGACCTTGTGCATGGGCTTGAAAAATGTGCGACGTAGGCTAAGTGCTTTAATATAATACATAGCTATATAGACATCTTTCTGATGATTGTTAAGCAGCCGCAGCTCAAGCCGGAAAAAAAGCGTTAGCGATCCAGCAGCAGGCAAAGGCAAGCTCAGGGGGGAACCTGCCGTGAGGTGCTATTTAGGCATTTTGAAGCAAGTGATAATTCAAATCAAATAAATATATTTGAATAAACATGTCTTAGTGATGCTGGAGTCTTCCTACTTGCAAAGAAAATGCAACGCGCACTTATTCGTGCATTTTATATCGGTCTGCAGTCTCTCCCGCAACAGACGGCAGTATCGACGGCTGTCTGGTGAATGCGCACAAACAACAAATTCATTAACCGAGTAACAGAGTAAAGCGCGGCCCCATGCAAAGCTTACAGGATTTCACATCTCTCGCACTAACAACGCTGTTAGGGCTAGATATGTGCGTTAATTAACGCAAAAAATATGTATACCCCATAATACGAGCTATTTAGCGATTGATAAATAATCGATCGTATTGCGATTATTTAACCTCGCCAAAGTAATAGCTCCATGGCCATGTCGACGTGGTAGCGAAAGGAAGGGTAGCGAACAGACACGCAGACCCGGTGACTGCTCCGGGCAGTAGTTACGGTAAGCAGTCCTGGTCGGTCACAACATGTCGCTAAACGGAGACGAAGAAACGAGCGTTCGCTTATTGACATCAACTTAAATCAATTGGTAACCAGTATAAAAGTATAAAAAAGTCTTAGAAACAGCAGCACAGCAGGTCTGTTAGGCCGTTGCTACCATGGTGCTATAACCGCTTGTCGAAGTGCCCAATAAAAATGTTGTACCCTCCAGGTCGCAAGTTCCAAACCCAGAAGTGCTGCTGTTTCTCAAATGCCTTTATCAATAACACGTGGTCCAATATATAGGGCATTTCGGTGGCTTCTCGCTCTAGTAGTAATTACTCCTTACACCGTCGTTAAATATACTTTATCTTTTTTCAGGACAGTTGTTCGATTAATACCACACTCCATAGGTTGGATCCTCATTCGCGCTGGTTTCCAAGGCTTTCACGAGCGGGTGGATATTGACAACCGTCGAACGTCAATAAGCGCAAAGGCTGACGACGTTGAAGTCCAAGTTCAATGCAAATCGGTAAGTTTGAACTAAAACTTGCATTCCATTGGCTCTATGTTTTTTTTCAAGGTGACGCGCGTTATTTGTTTTGGGAATGTGGAAAGACCATCAGCTGCTGCAGCTGCTGGACGACCCTGCTGCCTGCTGAATAAATATACAGTACGTCAACCAAAATCAATCATTCATTCATCCAATCGATCACGGTGCACGTTCCCGGGGTACGAGAACAGGCAGATGGGGGATGCTAACAATCCTGCTGTGCGGCAGTTTTATCTTGGCCAGAAGCAGGCATGCAGGTTTTCGCCGTAATCTATTGCTTTTCAGCTAATATAGCTCGGGCTATAGTGATGACTTACGTTGCCTCGTCTTCACTCATCAGGCATCGGTCGCAATTCAAACGGGCGAGGCAGCAGCGGCAGCACCATGCCGTGATTCACAATCTCAAGCAGAGCGGGCATCTCTGCATGGAGAGGAAGTTAGTGAATTCCATCCAGCAGTATCAGCAGCAGTAGCAGTAGCAGCAGCAGTAGCAGCAGTAGCAGCAGTAGACGGGTCGTCGCCGGCGCTCGGCGGGTCTACCGGCGACAGTGCTGCTGCTGTCGGGCTGAATCCAGAGCTCTCAAAATCAATCCCTAGTAATCGTTCCACTCGTCCGACGCTTGTCGACAACAGCAGTGCTAATATTAGCAGCTGTGGGCCTCGGACACCGCCTTCCTTAGGCTTCGACGACGGCTACTTTAAACCACAAGAACCATCTGCACCCGTACAAATACAAGATGATGGTCAGCCGGGAACCGAGCCATCGGGCGCCTTGAAGGAGGAGGCCACGTCTGACTCCAACGACGACGGCGGTGAAACAGCTTGCGCTGCTTCACCAGCTGAGGAGGTATCCAGCGGTGGGGAGCTTGATGATGTTCATGTGCCTATGCCAGCATCACCATCATCATCATCAGCAGCAGTGAAAGTACCCACATCGGCAGCAGTAACCGCATCATCAGTACCTTCCGGTGGTCAGCTGCTGACTGCAGCGCCCGCTAACACCAGTAGCAGTACTACTGCTGGACCAGCAGCACGTGCTGCCGGAGAGTCGACACCTTCAACAGAAGAGCAAATAATAGCAGCAGCTCATCATCATCATCATCATCAGGGCGCAGCAACAACAGAAGAAAATAGCAGGGTAACACAGTACGGGTGCTGCTGTTGGCCTAAGCATTATTTGTACAATAAGATAAAAAGTCAACGAACAACGGAACAGGAAGCGGCGTCGGTGGAGCTCTCAGAGCAGGAGCCCTTGCTTAGATTATTGCCGGTCATAAAGCAGGAGGAGACAGTACAGCAGCAGCTACGTGAACCGGAACAAGAACCGCTGCCATCCCTGCGACTTGCGGAGGAGCAGCAGCAGCAGCAGCTGCAGCAGCAGCAGCAGCGGCCTTCAACCAATTTAGGCATCAAAACATCGCTGAACGGGCTCCTAGGCATGCAAGCACACACGCCGGTGGTGCTGGATGATGATTGTGAGAAGATGCAGCGGGAGCAACCCCTATCTTCCCCAGCGGAAGGTCGACAAGGAGGACATCTCATGGAAGAGTTGCCTGCACAGTCCACATCACAGCCTCCACCGGGATCAGAGGCAAAGCTACTGCGGGAGCCATCCACCTGCCCAGTAATGGAGCAGCAAGCCATCCAGCTGCTGCCACTACTGCTGCCCGCAGGTGACGTGGCACTTGTACAAGTATCATCAGCTGCTGGAGGGGTAGACGGTGCACGCATGCTGTCATCATCATCATCATCTTCAGCAGCAGCAGCAGCCCCTTCAGCGGAAAAAGATACCAGGATGCCGTCGCGGGGCTGTTCATTGCTGCGGCCACAACGGGCAGAAGGGGTCAGTGGCAGCGGGGAAATAGTTGAAGTGGTGCCGTTGCCACCGCAGCTGTCGACACACTTGGTGCGAAAGGAATCCACCTCTAGCAGTATGGCCGACCAGCAGCAGCAGCAGCAGCAGCAGCAGGCACCAACTTTATCACAACAATTGCCGTCGGACGGGACGTCGACTGATAACGGGCAAGCACCAACATTTCCATGGCCACCAGCAGAACAAGAAGGAACAGTGTCGGCGGCACTGTCGACAGCAGCCAAGGTCGAGGTATCTGTGCCGACAACGGAGCGAGGCGCATCAACATCATCATCATCAACATCCTCACAGCGACCTTCAGCTGCTGAGGTCGCCGTGCAAGAGCAGGTGTCGTGTGAGCCGCCTGCTGACCTGAAGGAGCCATTTACACCACCACCACAGCCCTTGAGGCCTCAAAAGAGCTACTCAGTACAAAATCAAGTGTCGTCACCAGCACATCCAGGACTCAACACCTCACCACTCATGCTTGGGGACGACCCTGCACTATTACCTTTTCCTGGACCAGCACCACAACCACAACCATCAGCTCAGCAGGTGGCGGACTGTCCTGAACAAGTATCGCAAATAGCGACTGCAACACCACAACAACAACAGCAGCAGCAGCAGCAGCAGCAGCAGCAGGCGGCATCTTCATCGCCACCTAGTTCGACCCCTCCGCCACCACCGGGGCCCACAGCGGGTAACAACTTAGCTGAGCCAGAGGCGCCGCCATCGCCAGGCTCCATGCAACGGCAGTTCACGCTGTTCCGTCGACGGCAGCGCTGGCTTCTTATTTGCCGCCGCCAACAACCAACAGCTTCAACAGCATCATCATCACCACATGCTATGACTGGGCAGCAGCTGGGGCCCTCTTCCATGGCGACAAGTCATCAGCAGCTACCTCCAGTATTGTCACTTGAGGTTGAGCTGCGGGAGCAGTCCGAGCCTACTCCTACGGAGCTGCAGCAGCAGCAGCAGCAGCAGCAGCAGCAGAAGCAGCGAATATCACAAGGTCATCAGCCATCGGTTGGGTCCACCAAGTTGCCGGGCCCGTCGATTTCGGCAGGGACTGATGACGAGCAAGTGGAGCAACAGCCGCAGGCCATGTCTTCGACACTCTCATTAGAAGTTCGGATGCTCGAACCCACCACGGTAATTGAGGAGCAGCTCACACCGTTATTCAAACCACCTGATGCTGGACTAGAAGATCTTTCCCTTCCAGTGGCAGAGGAACCACCGATAATGCCGCCGACACTGTCACTAGAGGTCAGGATGTGCGAGGCCCCATCATCAACACCACCAGCAGAGCAACAGCCGGCAGTACTCAGCAGTAAGCATTCAACATCGGCAGCAGTGCCATCATCTTCCCAGCAGGCCAGCGGCACGCAGAAGCCATCATCACCATTGACGACGACCGCGGTTGATCACGAGCAACAGCTAATGCCGTCGGCACTGTCCCTTGAGGTCAAGTTGTTGGAGACTTCCATGCCACAGGCATGGGAGCAACAGCTTTCGCAACCAATGCTGCCACGTGACGATGTTGGCGAGCTACCGGAGCGCCCACTGCTAGTAGCGGATGAAGAGCTCATACCATCAATGCTATCCATGGAGGTCAAGCTGCTGGATCCTTCAGTGCCTGAATCGGCAGGGGACCAACACCATCTGCCATTACCCTCGACGCTTTCCCTGGAGGTTAAGCTCCTGGAGACTTTCACAGCGCCAGCAACAACAGGAGGGCAGGAGCAAGTGCCGGCACAAGGGGTTGATCTACAGCAGGAGCAATCCTCTGTACCGGGGTCACAGCAGCAGCAGCAGCAGCAGCAGCAGCCATTACTCCCGGCATTCCCACTTGAGGTAAAGCTTCCGGACCCTTTTGCAGTGGCAACAGCAGGAGGGCAGCAGTCAGGGCAAACAACACCATCTAGAGAGGTGGAGCTGCAGCAGGAACCGCTCTCAAAGCAAGGATCCATCCAGCAGCAGCAGCAACAGCAGCAACAACAACCGCCATTATTCTCAACACTCTCGCTTGAGGTCAAGCTACTGGAGCCTTTAGGAACAGGAGAAGAAAAGCCAATATCATCAACAATATCGCTGGAGGTCAGATTCTCATGTCTGGACCAAACGCAAACACCAACCGCAGGTGTTGGTTTCCTTGGCGGCATGGTAACCTCCTCTCTACAGTCGCGTATCTCAGAACACCCAGGTCCATCACACTCTCTGCAGCTTCACATGCCAATAACAGCCGTTCCTGGAGGCCCGGCGACCGGTCGCCGCTGGCGACACATCCTGACACAAGTCTGCGTGTCTGCCCTGTGCATCACCATCCTGCCGCGGGTGATTCCGGCTGTGCTCAAGGCATGTGGCCAGAATGCGGTCAGCAGGCATCTGGAACGGGCAGCTGCTGCAGCAGTGCGTGAAGGGGCATTCGCGGCTTCGCCAATAGCTGCTGCGGTTGGTGATGGAGGAGGATTGGCGCTGCTTCGGAACACGCCTGAAGTGGCAGTTGGGATAGCGAGGGCTACAGGAGAGCGCTTAGCGGCGGCAGCAGTGGCGGAGTCCTACACGCGCCCACAGACAGCAGCAGCCATCACCGGCAGCAGCAGCAGCAGCAGCAGCAGCAGCAGCCAGCGGCGTGTTGAACCTGCAGGATCTGGATTCGACCTTGATGGGACCTTTAAGGATTGCAACACAAAATGGTGAGTGCATGTCGTGTGTGTGTGCGTGTGCGTGTGTGTGCGTGTGTTATATGTGTGTGCCTCCGTCAGCAGTTCTACTAATCGTGTAAATTGTACGTACTAGCTACAAACGCGACTACCTACGTAGCACGCACGCGTACATGTGCGGTTCCATGCATGTTCGCTGTGCATAGAAGTTTGCGGGAGATAGAGGAGTGGAGTGGGCAACACCAGGTCGGATGGTCGGTAGTAATGGTGCCATTATGCCATAATAATCCTCCCCGCCCCCGTGCGATAAAATGATGAGTTGCTTGCCCACATGCCCACATGCCCACATGCCCACATGCCCACATGCCCACATGCCCACATGCCCACATGCCCACATGCCCACATGCCCACATGCCCACATGCCCACATGCCCACATGCCCACATGCCCACATGCCCACATGCCCACATGCCCACATGCCCACATGCCCACATGCCCACATGCCCACATGCCCACATGCCCACATGCCCACATGCCCACATGCCCACATGCCCACATGCCCACATGCCCACATGCCCACATGCCCACATGCCCACATGGATGCAGGTGTGCTATCATTCGACCACCTGAGAGCGGCCCCATACAGCCGCGGTATGGGGCCACTACTGCTGCTAATGCTGCTGCTGCTTCTGCAGGCGGCACCAGCAGCAGTAGCAGATCATTTGCGTTGTAGTAATAAGGAAGAGGGAAACATCGATGTACACATACACACGGAAAGTGCCTGCAGCTGCGGCCGGGTCGAATGTTGTAGCCCCCGCCCGGCATGCACCCCTGTTAAGAGATGGCGGCGGAAAGTTGTACTTGTCATCACGCATCTTTTGCAGCGAGTGCATCGTGTAATTATTACCGACTGCTGTATGTGATGCCAATAATCCTGATGACCTGCAGGATATGAATATAGATTATTTCAACTCAACCATGAACATGTATTTACCCATTCGGATGTCATCATCATCAAATTCCTTATATATCATCATCAATCCTTTCCTAAACAAGCACTTCCCCCGCGGCCGTTTTGGACCACTGGAACCTGCGAGCGCCGTGTGTTGGGTTACTTATTAGCTAGCTAGCTGGCTACTACATAATGTGAATAATCTGACACCCGCTAGTTTTAGATTGCGGAGGCCGACTAGGCCTCCCTCCGTCGGGCGTCCCATCATAGCTACCTGCTGAAGACGTCGACCTGCTGGACACATCGATCTGCTGGACACGTCCAGGCCAGGAGAAGAAGCTTCTAGTCCGCTGATAGCAGAGTGTGCCACCATTCAACAACATCAGGTTACTCAGCTGATGACGGACAGTCGTACTACTGTTACATTCGCCATGGTTATGCATGCCCGTACGCCTTGCCTGCGTGCGTGGGCCCGTGCGGCGCCGTACAACTGAAGAACGAAGGCCGTTATGGTCACCACGGCCGATCATGTATGCGCGCCTCCTCTGTAACCTCCAACCTGTGACTTCCAAGTAGACTTTGAAATCAATACGTTTCCTCGAAAGTGCGTGTGGACATTTGCATACTAACTTTTTGTGTATGTGTGTGTTAGACCTTGGAATTGATTTCCGTTCCTCTCCTCAATGAGGTGTAACTATGAGCAGTAGCTGTTGTACAGGGGACAAAAACACGCATGTGCATCCTCCATGAGCACGTGCTCAATAATATAATGCATTGCACCCTACCAGCAGCATCTTCCAGCGGCCTAATCTTCAGCGGCCAGCTACTACATGTAAAGTAACGCGCTCGTGCATCACGGTGTGTGCATGCTGGCGTATTAGCAGCGGCGAGTACTAGTGGACTGAGCGGCGGTGGCACTACTGATTGCAACAGTGCGGTGCGTGTGCGTGCGTGTAGCATCCTGGAGGGTATCTGCATCACGGTATCTGCATCCTCCGATCGGTGCTTTTCTGAAGTCGCGATATAACAATTGATATCGAGCCGGTGTCTCCGTTCCGACCAGCTGGGTTCGAATGTCATCTATAAATGTTTAAATTCTGAGCGGGAGGTGCCAGGCCCCGCAGCTGCTGGTTATCCTGTCGATGCTGCCATCACACGGGGACCTTGAAGTGGACATTGAAGGTCGAGGATGCCTTCACCAAGCACCCGATACACGCACTGCTACCTCACGACTTCAGAAAAGTACCGATCGGCGGATGCAGATCTCGTGATATGTCCTCCAGGAAGCCACAGTATGTAATAAAAGAAGACAGCCAACACATGGAGAATAAATAATACACCATTTGCAGGATAATTATATGTACAACACCAAGCAGCGGCCGATCGATGTATATATATACAACGCCTATACATTAGGCCTGCTGATGTTTCCTCAGGGCGGCGTGGTTTCCCCAGTTCCTACGTCGTACCCTTCTTAACTTGGCAAATCCGTCCGACCGCCGCGCCGCGTGTTTCTTTGAGCGAGTACGGCAAGTACGGCAGCGCCCGCAGGCAGGGCAACCATAAAAAGGATTATTTGCAGCGCTCACTGAATTTGGTTGTGGCTTTATACGATAATAATCTGGCATTCCAGCAGATATGTAAAAGGGTGCCTGCTGCTGTGCCGACCTGACTTGAAAGAAATGGACACTTGCACATGCGCATGTGTCTGCCCCGACGGACGTTTTCCCCCGACAGTGTGTTTGGGATGTGATAGTGCCCTGGCCACCGTCAGTAGTAGTAGGTATTGCAGCGAGCCCCAGGCCCCAAGGGAAAGCCCGCCAAGGTCGGGCCATTTCCAGGTCCTGGCCAGAACGGGGGCCATGCACTGCATTTCATTGGGAAACCTAAGACGAAAACGCACACGTTGAACAACAATACAGCTCACCCCGAAGCTTAATACGAGACTGTGTATGGGATGCCTCAGCCGCCACCGCTTAAGATTAAAAAAAGGGATAGGGGCCCTCGAGAATCAGCAGACCGCATAACTCGACACTAGCTCGATTCTACGGGGCAGGGGCTTCCCGGCTTGCCTGATAAGGGGCAGTACGAATTCGTTTTTCAGCGTTAGGAGCGGTCGTACCGGATGAGCGGGACACTTAGCTTTGGTTTCGGGGCCTGCAGATTCGGGTGGGGAAGAGCTGAACGGTGCTAAATAAAAAGGCGGCAGAGCTTGCGGATATGAATTGAAGAGGGTCAACCGCCTCGCACGAAAAGATGTCGTATGCATTTTATAAGATGTTCCTGCAAGAATAATGCCTTTTTGCCTTTAAAATGGCATTTGGGGATCCGACGGGTGAGGTGGTTGCGGAGTGGTCTCGGAGCGCACGGGAGTTCGGGGGATGTCGCTCTTTGGCAAGGCTGTAATTATTACGTGCCATAAACTCGGGTTACCTTCGAATATATGGAACACGGTCCTTTTGTAGAAGTACTGTATACTTTAATAGACGCCTTACTTGACCCTTACCCACGCACAGCACGCGAGTACGTACGACTAATGGCACCGGAGCGAGGTAGTCAGCCCCACAGAGCCATAATCCCCCCAATGCACTATGTTTCGATACTCATCACAGCAACTGGGATAAGATAAAGACAAAACGGCAGTCTCGTACGTGCTGTTGTAGTAAGAATGCGCAATAATAAGAGAATCGCACAAGGCAATTTGGGGTGTCATGTGAGAATATTACTAATAGATGTGGTTCTTATGAGGTTAAACTTCAAGAAGGATTCGATATTGCTTTGTGCCTTGACCTGTTCATTTGCTTGTTCCTGGCGGGCGCGAGCACTGATAACCGCTCTCCTCAATAATTGTTGGTATAGACAAATCCCAAGTGTTATAATATTTTATTGAACTCAGCTACAAACGTTTGAAATGGATGCTTTTGCGCAGTACTCCACCACTGCTTAAACCAATAAGGCCCCAGATAGTTTCAACGCATCGTTTCTTGAAAAGAATCAATTTATAATGACTGAAAGCCCGAATCTCCTTCCCGACCGTCTTCCCTTCTTGCGCACTGCCGACAACAGCAAACAGCTGGAAACGGCAAGCGGACCTTACTACTAGCGGAAAGCCTGTTGGGTTGATACGAGGAAACCAAATCATGAAAAAAATGAAATACGCACAGATTCATTATCGTGCTCTAGCGCTGTTCCTGGCTCTAGCAGTGGTTTCACCATTACTGGCCTCGGCCCAGCAGTTGCCCCTTCTCACATCTCTCCAATCCGTCTACCAGACAAACCTTCCTATTCTTTTGAAAGGCATAAAGGGAAGCTATCCACGGTCCGCGTACTGTTCACCGTATATCCTCTGGTCGCCTTCCGCGTTCCCAGTTGCCCTCGGCGACGAGGGCGGCAATGCACTCCCAACGGTGGCGGCTGTTCAGTTGCCTTCCGGAAAAGGCCGCATCGTCGCCTTCGGACACGAGGGAATTCCAGGAAGTGAGTTTTCATGTTTCCGCTGCCATGTTCCGACATGCATGATGCTCGTGCAGCAGGAGTGGCCACCTCGGTGATATCACATCTAACATATCATATCTATAATTGCGTTGCTAAGTAGCCACCGTCCACATGCATGCATTTTCTCCGTTTATTTATTAATTCACTTCCCCCGTTTCGTTTCGTTCCCCCTGCTTTGCGGGGTGTATATCTATAGATATGGCTATGTATAGTTATAGACAACCAGCAGCAGACAGCAGGTTTCTCATCAGCAGCAGGCGCACATACAGGCATGCACAGGCAGCAGGCTGTTATGTGGAGATGC
>NW_003307648.1:42099-43579 GCF_000143455.1 Volvox carteri f. nagariensis
TTCCCCCACCCACCCCGCCGGAACTGCTGGCGCTACGTAGTAGCTGTGGATAGTACGGCACACAAATACGCGCTGAGGCGCTCCCCCAGCATCGTAAGCTTCGTCGTCTGTAGGTCTCGCTCTGATATATGAAATTGGGATCTTCCCTCTATATTGTAACAGGCTGCGATCAATGGAAGATCAAGTATTTTACATACGCAAGAACCTAGAAAGATTTTTCGTTACAAGGTGTTTCCAGGATATAGGTAATACGTCTCTAGTATTCAAAATCAAAATGCGTAATTTGGACATGCTATAGTCCGTGAACGAATTTGAACCCAGTTCGCGGGTGCCATTTTACAGGCGACCGTCCTACGCAAGGAATGGTGCACCGGCGAAATTTCAAGGAAATATTTTCTGGAACTTTCGTGAAGAAATATAGCTGCTATCTTAGATAGTCACGCTGCGGCTCATCCGCCTGATGTACATAAAATAAAATACAATGCCACGTGCCACGATAACAGAATCTCCTGACCCGACTGGCTGATGCGCATGTCGCTTGCCCTACTCCCTGTGTGTCTGCTTGATACAGGCTCTGACGGGAATTACAGTAACCACAAGCACCATAGGACTGTCAAGTTTTACCCAAAGTTCTAGCGTCGATATCTATTGGTGAGTGCGGCTGCGGCTGCGGGTGTGTGGATAAGGGTGTGGCCACACCCCTGGATAAGGGTGCAGGTGCAGGTGTGTCTTAAGTGCAGGTAGGCAAATTAATCCTCATAATAACAATCACTGAAATGTCCTAAGGAACAAGGTTGCATAATGCACTTCCACTTCGGGTGCGTTGTCCATTCAGAAGCTGCCAACCTATCTACCTGCCTTGTTGACCACCACGCACCAATCTGCAGGATTGACACGTACACACAGTACACTGCCAGTCAGGTGACGGAGTTGATCAACTTTGTCAACCAAACCGGAAAGGGACTGTTGGTTGGCGGTAAGTTCGCGCGGGAGCTACATGTCTGGCTGGGCATGCATCTTGTGGAAAACACCAGAAGCGGTACTGGCACAGCAGTGCTGTAGGACGACTGTGTGTGCACCTACTCGAACGGGGCACGAATGTTGTAGCTGTCGTACAATACGGCACACGTCCTTGATGAATACGCGATGTTAATCCCCCTCCCGATGCTGAGATAACCCTCTCCTTTGTTCGCCACCTCGCCTTGCTCGCCTTGCTCGCCTGCGTATGTGCACAACAATTATTGCTCCATAGCTTCCCACCAGGCCCATCCATCCATCCATCCATCCATCCATCCATCCATCCATCCATCCATCCATCCATCCATCCATCCATCCATCCATCCATCCATCCATCCATCCATCCATCCATCCATCCATCCATCCATCCATCCATCCATCCATCCATCCATCCATCCATCCATCCATCCATCCATCCATCCATCCATCCATCCATCCATCCATCCATCCATCCATCCATCCA
>NW_003307648.1:44004-44889 GCF_000143455.1 Volvox carteri f. nagariensis
TCTATAAGTCTATGTGCATGTATATCTGCATGTTCCGTGCATATAACCCCGCCTTATTCGTCATTTTGCATCACGAGCGAGCGAGCAAATAGATGCTGATGATGCGGTTTCGTGTAACAATGCAAAGATACGTCTAGGATAATATTATGTTGGCATCTTTGGATATACACCACTTTGCACTTAGGGCCTTCCAATAGACCGTCTATAGGCGCACATCTGCGTCATCGGGGACGATATTGTCCCCAAAGGCGCCCGGCCGGTAAACATATACAACAACAGCGGCAATGCAACGCAATCCAGTAACCCCCGATTGGCCCAGCAAGCACCAATCACGTAACTACGTACCCACGTATATGCCCATATGCCCACGACGGGGACATGTAGTGATGGTGTTAATAAACAGCGGATCATCGCTCAGAACTTGGCCAGCCACAACCCCACGTGCAGCTGCGCCCCGATGCGCAAGTAACCTGCCGCCTGCCGCCCCCGCGCGCGGGCTTCTAATCATCCTGCCTCACCTACACATGCATATGCATATCTGCGCAAAGTACCCCCCCCCCGCAACTAACAACTACCCCAACCGTACCGACCCTCACCATGCACATACAAACACACTTACAGACGTACATACAATAGTACATCCATAATATGCCTGCTCCTGCTCCTGCTCCTGCTCCTGCCGCTGCTGCTGCTGCTGTTGCTGCTGCTGCTGCTGTTGCTGCTGCTCCTGCTCCTGCTGCTGCTGCTGTTGCTGCTGCTGCTGTTGCTGCTGCTGCTGCTGCTGTTGCTGTTGCTGCTGCTGTTGCTGCTGCTGCTGTTGCTGTTGCTGCTGCTGCTGCTGCTGCTGCTACTGCTGCTGCTGCTGCTGCTGCTGCTGCTGCCATA
>NW_003307648.1:44983-58113 GCF_000143455.1 Volvox carteri f. nagariensis
TTCGCCACCTCGCCTTGCTCGCCTTGCTCGCCTGCGTATGTGCACAACAATTATTGCTCCATAGCTTCCCACCAGGCCCATCCATCCATCCATCCATCCATCCATCCATCCATCCATCCATCCATCCATCCATCCATCCATCCATCCATCCATCCATCCATCCATCCATCCATCCATCCATCCATCCATCCATCCATCCACGAACTCATCTGCTGCAGGCCTCGCTTGGTAGTGGAGCAACTCACATCCCAATGCCAACATCTTCACAGACATGACTCTAAACAAGGTGTTGTGGCCGTTTGGCCTGGCCATCACTACCAATCTCCAGGTCGGCTTCAAGGTGGGTGTGGTACGAAGTAGCCTGGAGGCCGCTGAAAAGACCTCCCTTTCAAGATGCTGGCGGAGCGCCTTATTAAAGTGCACAGTTTATATGACTACAGACGCCATGCACATATGCCACTGTGAGAATGACATGTGTTTGTCATTCCCTGAGTGCATGCACGTGCGCCTCCGTAGAACCATCTAGATGGATATCTAGATGGAGCCATTACGATAGTGGGATGGATGAGGACATGGGCCTCCGCAGGGACGCCTTCACTGGACCGGACCTGGGATACCCGCCGGGTGGGATACACACACGCATGTCGGTCGCTGCTTGGTGGTGGTATATCACGGTGGACTACACAGAAAAGGAAACAGATTGGCAATGGTGGCAAGTGAAACAGGCAATGATACACGCACTACAGGATGCAACTCCTGGAGCGAGGTGATAGTACTGCGTGCATCATGACGGGCACCGATGATACCCATCCACCTATCCGCCTATCTGCCTATCCAGCCGCCACCACACCGCCCCGTGTTCGTCTAGAGGTACTGTGTGATGATGCTGATGGTGAATGCAGGCAGCGCCCTCCATTTCCTCCCCACCAGCGGAATGGCTTTACTACAATACCTATCTTGTCGCGGTGAGTGTGTATGTATGTATGTGTGTGTATTGCATACTTGCGCTACTTCACGTCGCCATCGGCGGTAGTGTCTGGGCGGTAGTCACTTATCAGCTTAGGGCTATCAAGCAGATGGTTGGCGGCCGGTACATAGTCGCTAAAGGGTGGTAGTGTCATCGCAACAAACAGTACGTACATAGTCGCCAACGCGCCGCGGAGCGACGGAGGCTGGGTGTTGTTATATTATTATTGCAGTAACGCGGTCAAACATCCTGATGGTCCTAGGAGGCCGGGGCACGGGCGAATGCATGTCGTATAGCTTTCGTACAGTAGGGATACACAAAACGTCAAAACAATACGTGCTAAAGCGCTCATCTGCCTGCAACGGACGCTCTGAGCTGCACCGCTTTACTTTACCTCAGCAGCAGCAGAGGCCGCCTTTTCAGCGGCCAATGAGCACTATTGCACATGTTCGTCCCCGTCCCCGTCCCCGTCCCCGTCCCCGTCCCCGTCCCCGTCCCCGTCCCCGTCCCCGTCCCCGTCCCCGTCCCCGTCCCCGTCCCCGTCCCCGTCCCCGTCCCCGTCCCCGTCCCCGTTACTTCTTATTTACATAGTGATGTTGCCCTGCCCACCTACTGCTGCGGGTGAGGCTGCCGTGCGGGACGGGGGATGGCGTCCGCCGTGAAGAACGGCACCGCAACTTTCTCAAACACGGCGCTTTACCCGATAGGTATGTTGACGTTGGCAATCAGCTATGCGCTGGTTGGCAGTTTCGTAGCTTTACATGCTTGTGTGCATTATTACCGACATACGTACATACGTGATGACGTGCGCGGGTGCCGTACCCGCTCTTGCGGAACTTAATCGGCACACACTCATACACATGGCTTGAATACAGGAAGCAAACGGCTGTCACTGCTTGCGTTTGCTCACTACTACATGCAATGCATTTGAAGGGAGTCATCCAACCGCTGACGAGTACTGCGTCTGCTGCCTTGCCTGCTGCGGGCACCACCTGCCTGCCTGGCTGGGCTGCTGCCGCAACTCTCTGCGGTCTGCCGTACCATTCGTCTGCATGAACGCATGTGTCCCTCGCATGTGTCCCTCGTTACCACACACCCCATCAGCGAACACGGCCCTGAACGCCCTGCTCAACGCACTACCTTCGCGCGCGAGTTTCGCGGCCAGTGGCCTGGCTCCGCTTTGGGCCTTGCTCACGGCCGCACGGCCCTCTTCGGGCGTAGCCGTGGGCCCGAACAACCCCCTGGACGCCAAGGCGGGCTACCCAGGCAACATTCTGGACGTAAGAATGCGCGAGGTTCTTGCCTGTAGATGGCTGTAGTATGGCATACGTATTGCCTAAAAATTTATGTGCTAATAATAAGGCGCTCCGCCAGCATCTCGAGAGGCCTTTTCAGCGGCCAGCAGCTCTATCTACCACATGGCCGGCGCCCCGGAGGACCCGCCATGCATGCGTGCTATATGTTATATTATATATTATATTATACGTGTGTCTTTATTTATCCTGTTATATTATATATATGTATATGTGTTTATTTATGAGTAGTCAGTCATCAGCTAGCTAGACCTCTGCAACTGTGTGAATCGATACACACATACACACACTCGTGCGCGTATGTATATCTGTGCAGCAGTGTGGTAGTAGTACATATGTACACGCACATACGGGGATCTCGCCTCTTGACAGCAGGTGAATGCTTTGTTAAAACTCCTCTCAAAGGTCAATTATATTAATTAAAGCTCCCGCGCGCGTTCCCTCGCAAGAGTCACTCTGCTCGTACCCGCATCTCTCTAGCTATCTAGCTAGCTAGCTAACTACCTACTTACTTAAAGATAGGTATATACCTTATCATAGGTATAAACCCTAGCTATGTCACCACGTTAACTACTCTTCCATGCTCTATCTTGCTTGTGTATGCACACATACGCACACACATACATACATACATGCAACCAACAGGTCGCCACTGACGCCTGGACTGTCCGTCGCGGCGAAATCTCGGGCATAAGGCCTTCCCTTTCTGCCGCTGTCTTCCCTGGAGTGCCCTCCGGCAACCCGCCCTCGGTTAATGTTAGTTATACCATCAACGGTACCTACAACCGCCCGGGATACCATTTCGGCTACGCCGACTGGGACTCCCCAGTTTGGCAATCCACCGGGCTCTACGCGCTGCCGGGCCAGGCCATCACCGTTACCTTGTCGACCTTGAGTGCCGTGGGGAGGGGGCTGCAAGTGCAGGTACGTACGTGTGCATGTATGTCGCTCGCATTTTGTTGTGCAGCTAGCTAGCTAGCTAGCTTGCTAGCATCTGGAGGAACTCACATCATGACCGGATGGACATAGACAAGTTTACAAGTTACAAGCAAGTTCCCGTTACAAGTGCTGGGGGGGCCCCGTCTGAAATAGCCGGGGGGGGGGCATGGGCGGTCAATAGCCGTTATTGTGGCGCCGAGTTACAGTATAAAATTATTATGTAGATTATTATTGTTGTTATTATCCTCGATGTACGAAACGAAACTATTGCGCCAATAATAATATATTATATAATATTATTATATATATTATTATATAATATTATTATATAATAATAGAAGTAATATATAATAATGATATATTAATGATGATTTAATGATGGTGGTCATGATGATGATGCAGATCGGTGCCCACACGGACGACCTGACCGGCAAGACGACCTGGTACCGAGTGCCCCACATCGTCAATCGCTTTGACTTGAATACCACAGTAACCTCCGCCGCGAACCCCCTGGGGGGTCCCGTGTTCATTTTGGTTCCCGTGGGAGCTACCCTGGGAAGTGTGCAGGTATGTATGTATGTTACAGGGTGGTATAGCTTCACCAGCGGCCCCCTTTCCCGAGGCAATTCCATGCCCTAAGTCCCTGCTCCTCTCCCCTGCGAGAGGGGCACCCTAATCCATTCAGGTAGGTAATCCTGCCGTATGCGCTGACCTATCCTAACAACCTGGTTCCGTACATGTACGCTCGTGCAGATTACCATCGGGGGTGCCATTCGGGCGCCGTACTTCCGTCTGAATGTAACTCAGCTGGTGAGGAGTATTTTTTGCATCTGGTCAAAATATGTAAATTATATGTTAGGAACACGCACAAGGTGGGAGTGTAACGCGAGACAGGGCAGGGCAGACAGCTTAAAATGGATTCGGTGACGGCTATGTGTACTACCGTAGTATTGGGCTTCCTGGCGGAAGGTTCATACCTAGGGTTTAGCGCTTTTGTGGCTCGAAGGACTAATAATAATATTCGGCATTCGTTAGTTGTCCTGCCTTGCCTTACTTACATACTGCTGTAGTTGCCGTTGCCGGCCTTTGGAAAGGCCTCTATCGATGCCGGCAGAGCTCCATATTAGCGCGTATTTATCGACGATGTGTTTGATGTGTGGGACAGGGGGGTCATATCTTCACCCTGCGGCCGCTACCCTGCGAAACCCTGTGCCTTCCCCGCGGGTATTTCGGGGCACCCTCATCCAGTCACCCTAGTCAACTTCTCAGTGGATCGCTCAGGTTCCGCACCCACCACTGCCGTACAGCTGCTACAACTGCTGGTTCAGGAAAATATCAATACTTGTACGTGCATATGCCTATCTGAGTCTTGCTTTGTATGCATTATATCTTTTAATGTACGTCTTACGCAAACGCTCTTGCTCTTTTCACTGCATGGTATGTTTATTTATTGTGCATGCCGCTGCCGCCCCCGCCGCCCCCGCCACCGCCGCCACCACCGCCGCCGCCAACGCCGCCGCCACTGCCGCCGCCACCGCCACTGCCGCCGCCGCCGCCTGCGCAGAACGATTGGAACAGTACCATCCGGAATTACCCGGCGCCTTGGGCCGAGCTGGACAGTGGGAAGTTGGTGCTCATGCTGCCCTCCAGGGTGAGTGGGGGAATGCGCGGAATGAAGGCACATGCGTGTGTGGCCAGTCATTCATGCATACATGCGCACATGGCATGTGTGCGGCGTATTCAAGAGCCAGCAGTTATATCTGCCACGCACGTCTGCTGTTGCTGTTGTTGCTGTTGTAGGCTATTCGTAACATCACCAACCCAGTTCCGTTGCTGGAGCACTGGAATCTGGTCATGGACCATATGGCGAACCTTGCCAACATAACCAGCGCTCGAGCACGGGAGGGTATGTCTGTATGTCTGTATGTCTGCATGTGCATGTCTGTATGTATCTTCTATAAGTCTATGTGCATGTATATCTGCATGTTCCGTGCATATAACCCCGCCTTAATTCGTCATTTTGCATCACGAGCGAGCGAGCAAATAGATGCTGATGATGCGGTTTCGTGTAACAATGCAAAGATACGTCTAGGATAATATTATGTTGGCATCTTTGGATATACACCACTTTGCACTTAGGGCCTTCCAATAGACCGTCTATAGGCGCACATCTGCGTCATCGGGGACGATATTGTCCCCAAAGGCGCCCGGCCGGTAAACATATACAACAACAGCGGCAATGCAACGCAATCCAGTAACCCCCGATTGGCCCAGCAAGCACCAATCACGTAACTACGTACCCACGTATATGCCCATATGCCCACGACGGGGACATGTAGTGATGGTGTTAATAAACAGCGGATCATCGCTCAGAACTTGGCCAGCCACAACCCCACGTGCAGCTGCGCCCCGATGCGCAAGTAACCTGCCGCCTGCCGCCCCCGCGCGCGGGCTTCTAATCATCCTGCCTCACCTACACATGCATATGCATATCTGCGCAAAGTACCCCCCCCCCGCAACTAACAACTACCCCAACCGTACCGACCCTCACCATGCACATACAAACACACTTACAGACGTACATACAATAGTACATCCATAATATGCCTGCTCCTGCTCCTGCTCCTGCTCCTGCCGCTGCTGCTGCTGCTGTTGCTGCTGCTGCTGCTGTTGCTGCTGCTCCTGCTCCTGCTGCTGCTGCTGTTGCTGCTGCTGCTGTTGCTGCTGCTGCTGCTGCTGTTGCTGTTGCTGCTGCTGTTGCTGCTGCTGCTGTTGCTGTTGCTGCTGCTGCTGCTGCTGCTGCTACTGCTGCTGCTGCTGCTGCTGCTGCTGCTGCCATAGAGCGCTTCCTGGTGGATGCTGACATCAGCGCTGGTTGGATGCACTCGGGCTACCCTGTCATGGCGTACGACGACCCGGAGGTTCACAAGGCGGGTGGGGGACAGAAAGGGCAGCTGGCTGGCCCCCTTGAGACTGCTGACCCCCGATTTGTGTCGAACAGCAGCCTGCGTGCTGGTCTCATCATGAGGCAGATACCGACGTCGTATGTGTATGTGTATGTATGGCTCTCCCCCTGCTTTGCCCCCCGCCCGCGCCGACTGGATGATGATGATGATGATGATGCGGCGTTGGTGCTAGCCAGCGCCTACAGTGCCCATTACATGTTCGCCCATTATCTTAATAGTGGTGGATTGAGCGCGTGCGTGGAAAGATGTCCTAGGCAGCGGGGGCATCCGGCTTGGCGGGCATCCTCAACATCATCTCACATGTGCACTAGTCCCCAAATATAATCAACGCTTGCATGCTGTTGGGTTTCTTCAGGCGCTACATGCTACATCTGTATCAATATTAGCACGATTTTGGTTACGCTACCATTGTTGTACTTATGCGCCATTGTCGTACTCATGCCATGCGTACTCTTATCTTATCACCGAGAGTAAAGCGGAGGAGAGTCTCAAAACCAGGTTTGCGTTTTATTATTAGGCATATAAAGTATGTATTGAAACAAGGCAAAATATACACAACTTCCATACTATGCATATGATTCGCTCTACATAACATCTATTTGCGGGGGGTCCACTCTATTATATTACACGATAGACCCTGCAGTCATTATATTTTTAACCGACACTAAGCTACTAACAAGACGCTATATCATAGATATATCGATGACCTCGCTAAGAGGTTCCTTATTACTTACATACATACAGGGGCTGCACTGGGATATTATTACAAATCGTTAAACCATGTTTAATTCTCTGTCCCGCTGTTTCGCCGCTCCTGCTTGCCGCTGTGTGTTGCACTAACTGATTTCATTTGTCCTTCCATTGGTCCTTCCGCTATTGGGCTATTGGGCGCTCTCGGCCGGCGGCATTATTGGCTGTCGTACGTATGTACGTATGTATGTATGTAGGAGCTGACGGATGTAGCCCAATTAAAGGTACGCGGGCGCTGCATGCGTTATGTGCGTGTTCGCCAGCACGGCAGCACATCACATACATACATACTTACTTACTTTACATTACATTAGATTATTACATATCATGTCTGTCTGTATGCCAATGCTGTTTTGATTGCTCACTACTGGCAACAATAATGATGTTTGTACGGTACGGTACGGTACGGTACGGTACGGTACGGTGGTCAACGTACGGTATAGTAATGGAGTGCCTTGCTTAATGAACACCTTTTGCCTGCCTCACCGTACATGGCTGTGCCCTCGGCTTCTCTTCCTCGCTTACCAATTGTATGATGTGTTGAAAAGAGCTGACATGTATGTATGTATGTACATACATGTATGGATGCATGTGCAGGCTCAGGGCGCATGGGGCCCCTACCACGAGCTGGGGCACAACCACCAATGGAGCGAGATGCAGTTCTCCGGAACCACCGAGAGCTTTGTCAACCTCTTCACCGTGTATGTGCTGGTGAGCTCTTTACCTGTGCTAGACCTATCCGTGATGAGGGTTTTCGCTGTTTGTCATCATCCAGCTATCTGGCGGCGCCACGGACGGTCCGTCCTGCACCGGCAGGTTTATTTACATGTCTTACCTATTGTTATAGGCAAGGTAGCCCCAGCCGACTTCCTAAACGGCAAAAGCCCTTCCAATGCGCTTATTCCCCCATCGATGGACCGATATCGCTATCCGGCGGAAAACCAATCATAAATACATCCTCGGTGGTGGCACCAAGGCCACCACCACCAACATACACTACAAGTAGAGCGGATAATAACAGTAGCACGCAGTTTCATGTAATTGATAATTAGCATATACGGCGGTGCTATATATGCTTTGAAGTTTTATTGGTTAAGGGAACCACGGTGGGAGATCCCGGGATCGAGACCTGTCAGGGTCGAAAATCCTTCCGATGGTGGAAGGTATTGCGCCCCTAGTCGATGGACGGTGGTGACCTGGGATAAATTTGACGGAGTTGAGCCGCCGTCGACCCGGCAGGCGAGATTCCGTTGAATGCTGGTGGTGGGTGCGGATCCACTGAGAAGTTGACTAGGGTGACTGGATGAGGGTGCCCCGAAATACCCGCGGGGAAGGCAGGGTTTCGCAGGGTAGCTGCTACGGGTGAAGATATGACCCCCGTGTCCCACACATGCATACACATGCCGCGCGTGCAGGAGATGACTGGTGTGCCCCAAACGGCCTGGGGCAACTGGGACAACGTTTCACCGACGGGGCGTGCCGCACTTCGCGCCAAGTATTTCGCCGATGGTGCTAACTGGGCGCGAGACTGGGACGTATGGGTAGCTCTGGATACCTACCTGCAGGTCGGTCAGTAAGAACGAATGACGTGATGATGATGATGATGATGATAATAATAATAGTAATAATATAATATAATATAATATAATATAATCAATAATAATAATAATGATGATAATGATAATAATGATAATAATGATAATGGATGATGATCTCCGCGTCATGCATATGCTATGCATTTACACGTGCGGTGTAGGTTCTCCGTTGCCACTGCCTGGGTGTGTATTTATGATGATTATTTATTGTACGACTCGATGAGCCAACCGAAATGTCGTTAGGTCCGTTAGCAACAACCGTCAGCAGTAAGGCAACCGCCAAGGTGCTTACTCAGGAGGGGCGTAGTAGCTGTAGTACACAGTACGGCTGACATAACAACTACAAATACGCGCAAAGTGCGTGACCAGCAGCATATCTTGGGAGGCCTTTTCAGCGGCCAGCTACCGCGAAGGGTACCTACCCTAGCTGTGGCAGACCACAGTCCAGGTCTGCTGCACAGGTATTACATACAGACGAACACAGAGCTGGGGAGAATAAGTCCAGTGACTTCCAGCAGGTGATCGATGGCGTCGTCAGTTATGTCATCTTATGTCATCATTACTGTTGTTGTTTCACGATTGCTGTCCTTCATGACATGCAAATCGTGATGAGCAGTAGTTGAACCATCAGCATATGTAGCGCTTATCACAAAAAATATTATTATTGCGGACTCCAGAGCATGATGCAGCGTACACCAGGAGGTGTATGTATGTATGTATGTATGTATGTGCGTGTATGTGTGTATGTGTGTGTATGTGTGCTGTTAATATTGTTAATATTAGTTGCCTTGTATGTCTTTGCTGAATGTCTCGGCCAAATGCATTGCCTGCGCCGTTATTCATCGCTTTATATAAACCTGTCGCTGTGTGTATCCGGTGTACCGAGGCAGCCGCTCCGCCCGCTGCACCCAAGTGCCGGTTAACACTGAGGTCACCCTGACGGATTGCCGCGTGCCCTTGTCGACGGCGCTACGGTACGGCGGTATGGTACGGCGCTACGGTACGGCGGGTATGAACGACGCAGCTGAAGGAGGGCTTTGGCTGGAACTTCTACCGCAGGCTGTACACTGCCTACCAACAGATGCCCCTACCGCTTCCGGTCGGTGTATGGCGGTGCATGGCAAGCTGCTTACTATTTTCGCACATTTCGTACGCACGTTACCCGCCTAACATGACATATCGTAGTAGGTCGTACAAAGTACGGCACACATGACGTCTACAAATACGCGCAAAGGCGCTCCGCTAGCAGCATCTTGTTGAGAGGCCTTATCATCGGCGGCCAGCAGCTGCTGCACATATAGGGGTAGCTAAATGTGTAGAGTATCTGTAGACGTGGGTGCACAACATGATCGGTACGTTTAGGGTGTACACATACATACATACATACTCATCTTCCTATCTATAAACCTGAATAAGCCACGTGTGTGATATGACGCCTTTTGCTTGTAGGCCGATAACGTGCAGACCTGGATACAGACGAGCAGCAAAATGGCTGGTGGGTGTTTCGATCCGCGTCGTACGGAGGCTTCAGAAGGAAGCAGGGTTGGGTCTCTCAAGAGGGCTGCAGGTCCATTGCGGCTGCTGCGGCTGCTGCTGCGGCTGCTGCTGCATGTAGATGTAGAAGCTGGTGGCTCAAAAGGCCTCTGGAGATGCCGGCAGAGCGACTTTGCGCATGTTCGTCGACGTTTTGTGTGCCATACTATACGGCAGCTACCGTACTACACAAAGATCTAGGCTGACGTGTCGATGTTTCCCTCGCGTGTAGCCAGCCGGTGCCCTAGCCGCTGACCCATACAACAGGAGGCTGTGGGCTAGTACGGCATACAACGATGACATACATGCAGACATACATGCGTAGGACATACATCAGAAGGCCGCGTTCACTATATATCATTGTTACTTCTCCTTTAAATGAATGTAAACAAATTTGTTTATATTCATCACGCCCTGCCACAATCGCGCCACGCAGCAGCAGCCTGATGAATGCGCCACACCTCGCTCACTCGCCCACTTGGCCCCCCATCACTAATCCTGTAAGCTGCTTATCTATCTCCCTCCTCTCCCTCCCCCCCTCCCTCCCCCCGGCTGCTGCGGCTGCTGCAGGTGTCAATCTAGTCCCGTTCTATCAGAAGTGGAATTTCACTGTGACCCAGGACACCATCAATGCTGTGGCCTCTCTGCCAACTTGGACGAGCAACCCCTTCAATGCACAAGGATAAAATTGATCCAAAATAGCTATTGCAGCATATAATGATGCTAACCAGCTGGTAGGTCATATTGTGGATACGATGTGGCTGGCATGGGTGTATATTATGTTTGATGACCATCTATCGTCCGATAATAGTATTGTATAATAATAGTGTTATAATGGTGTTATAGTAGTGTTATAATAGAATTGCGTAATAGATCGTCCAGCCGCCCTGGTAGGTGGTATAATATTATTATTAGGTATGTAGGGACCGCAGATAGATCGTGATGCGTGTGTGTGTGTGTGTGTGCGTGTGTGCGTGTGTGCGTGTGTGTGTGTGTGCGTGTGTGTGCGTGTGTGTGTGTGCGTGTGCGTGTGCGTGTGCGTGTGCGTGTGCGTGTGCGTGTGCGTGTGCGTGTGCGTGTGCGTCGGCTCGTGCAAAAAGCTACTAGCGATGATTCATTCCTAACCATATGCATGGCCTGTACTTGTTTTTATAATTTCCTCTCGCTCTCCCTCATTCCCCTGTCCTGCTGTTCAATATGCTATGTCGTACAGGGAATGAATACGTGTCTTCTTTCGGTGGACATACATGCGCGAATTTACACGTGCAGATGTGGATACAATTCGCGAGACGCAGCCTAACATATATAGCTAGGCCAACATGTAAACGCAGCGCCGTACGCTGCGTCGCGACCTGTTCCCAAGCTAATAAACGAGCACAAAATATTGCTGTAGCTGTTACAACTCAATATCTCAATATCTTGCATTTTTGAATTTTCCGGGATTGAAAGAAATGGCGGGCGTGCGGGCGGGCTGGGGGGAGGGGAGGGCTACTCGTTTCTTATTAGAAATTTGCATGTATGTGCATGTGTATGTACATGCAGCCGCCGGAAGACCTAGATTCATCAGAGATGAGAAGAAGGGGCTTCTTGCATTCCATCGAGCGACGCAAGCTTGCTGGCCGCGGGCTTCATTCCTCTTACAAACCATGGTTTCATTGTATACGACGCGTACCCCCTCCCCCCGCCAGCGGGGTAGTCGTTCATGGTGAAAACCTAAAAGTATGTATGCGCTGCAGTAGCGGGCCCGAACTGCTGAATATTGTACGAGGGAAGCTAGGTCTGAATTTGCCTCCGTTTCGTACATGTGATTGTGCAGTACTAATAGCACGTGGTAACGAACCAACCAACCGTCAGCAAAAGGATGACGTTGGCCGAGCTTTCCAGCGGCTGATGATGCGTAACAAATCATCATGACTCGCACTGGTACCCATTTGTTTGGCCACGTATGGTTTTATGTATTATTAGTTGTGCGTACACACACGTTTAAAGACCAGATATCCTCCGTGGCCCCCGGCAACTTGGGAGGCAACTTTGCACCCATCCAAATACGCCGTATTTTACGTAGCAGTAGTACACGGCGTCATCATCACGGCCGCGCCTCATCACACTGTGGGTGCGTGGGGTTGTCGAATGGGGGGTAGTATACCAGTATATTCATGTACTGCTTGCTGAACACATCCCGTGGATACCACCCCTCTTCTTCCCATTGGCCGATTGGGAAACTTGGGGCGCTGATGGTCACTAGTAGAGCTATATACCTCTTGCTTGCTATACGTGAATTAGATCTTTACATCGAGAATTAGGTATAGCTAGCTCTGATTGCGACCACGTGGCCGTGGACGATAATGCGATCGATGCAGCGGCGAGCAGTGTGGCGATTGGATTGTTATCGAGTCATCGAGCTCGAGTGGTGAACCAGCTGGTTCTCGCATTGCAGCAGGAGGCAGTTGTTCTGAATCGTGGACTCCTTGGATAGGGCTTTCCCTCAATATATGTATGTAAGTATGTATGTATGTGCGTATGATGCGTAGCTGGTACAGTGACCAGGTGGTGGTGGCTGCGGCAGGTGGTGAGCAGGCGGTGGCACGGGCATTCACCGCGAGCGGTGAGGCAGCCACATACACCATCTGCATCGATCTGCACGCAGCAACCCTGTGGATGCACGGCTGGTCGGTGGACGAGAAACTAAAAAATAGAGTATACCTGTGTGAATAAGGTTAATTTTCCGGATGAGGAAAATAAAGTTGTTTGATGATACGGATTTGACAAGATGGGTTATGTTGATGTTGTTTGCTAGATAAAGGAGAAAGCTGCCTTGCAACGAAATAGGAGGAACGACATGTAACTGACTGGATGATGGGCACGCTAGCTATTGAGGAATAGGGCGCGGGCTGGGACCATCGGTTTGCATTCAGCAGCGTGATCCGCTGACAAACAGCCGTAAAAGTTGGCCTAGGGTAGGGGGCTGTAAGACTCTGCAAGGGGAATATCCTCGGCCGCAAGTCCGGCAGCTCGCGCACCAATAAGTCGATACGTAGACCCCGAACCGGCAGAATTGTAATTTGTT
>NW_003307648.1:69519-72418 GCF_000143455.1 Volvox carteri f. nagariensis
ACAAACATAGACTAATAAAATACAGACATACAGATAGACAGACAAACAGAGAGAGCCAATCATTCAATAAACCACCGGTAACTTTCCATGAAAGCAACCGATCCCAACCCTAAACTCCCAACTCCCAACTAACTTGCAATTGTCCGGCACGGTTAGCTCCTTCCAGTACGGCATTCTGCACGCCTAACGCGCGTAGAGATGGGGGCAGGTGATGCAGTTGTACTCTGTACGGCACCGTTGACGTCTACACCAGGGAAGGCAAAGGTCACGGGAAGTCGGGAAGAGGACAAGTCAATCATGTTAGGAAAAAACACCTCTTGATGTCGCAGGGGTACGTGAATGTACGACTGACTGGTGCATTGGTGCAGTGTTACAGTGTTACAGAGAAAAAGAAATAAAGGAAACAAAAAAGTGATACAAAGAAGAGAAAAATAGACGAGAAAAAAGCTAGGGAAAGGACACGTAGAAGGATGGGCAGGGATGGCCAGGATAGATAGCCACACAGACATACATACATGCAGACCGAAGCCGCAGGGGTTAGGGGAGGAGGGGGTTAGGGGAGGAAAACATGCCGACAATACACACACACACAACTCTCTTTTCTTCCCTCCAAACCCCCACCTATCCCCCTCCTCCCCCTCCCCCCAACCCAACCGATCCCTCTTCCCCCTCCCCCCGGTGGTCGTACACACTGCTACCACATTCTCAATTTTCCTCGCAACCCCCAGCTACCAACCGTTCTACTCCTAACCAACAACACAAACAAGCAACACGGAAATGTAACGAACGTAATTATCAATATTGTTTTTCCAGAGCATTCGTACAACGTAGTTTCCCACCTGATTGAAAAGATCCAGATGTGCGAGGCGACTGAACATAAGGCCCGCGGAACGCTGGAGCGTTATGGACCCCAAAATGTAAATGTTGTTCAATTTGGACCAAGCAATGGATACAAAATGTCATTGTAGAGAGACGGGATCTAACCGAGGGGTTTGGGGGGGTTGTTATGCTCCGTTAGCTTAACACCACCGACGTTTGCAGTACGGCCGCTGGCCCTGCCACCGGTAACCACTACTTCCACGCCAGGATGTGCGGCCGACGGCCCCGCACCATCGGGTTTGTCGTCCATCTCGTCCTCACTGTCGTACTCGATATTCAGGACACTTAGTTGTACGGCAGCGGCGGCGGGCGGAGGCAGGCGACCACCGGAGCCCTACGTACGGCATTGTCCCAACCATACGTACGGGAGATAGGCCACGTTGCCCAGTGCCATCGAGGAGATGCAGTACACAGCTCCCCACGGAGTCGCCCGTACAATAACTACATCACACGCGCAACGACCATCGTACGATATTCGGCAGTTTTGCACTGCATGTCGTACGTCGTCTGCAGTGGCGCTGTGAGCATGTGTAGTGTGGTAGCGGCACTGCAACAACAACAACCGCTAGTAGTACTGCCACTACTACTACTAGTACTGCTGCTACTACTACTGCCACTACTACTACTACTACTACTACTACTACTACTACTACTACTACTACTAATAATAATAATAATAATAATAATAATAATAATAATAATAATAATAATAATAATAATAATAATGTCGCTCACGTCTCTTCCCTCCCCCCCCCCAAACTCTCTCAGGCACCACCACCACCACCACCACTACCCACCTTGGGCGGCGCCACCACCAGTGTGAGGTCCTTGAGCTCCCGCAGATCAGATAGAGAGGAAAGGCGGGCGGAGGCGCTGGAGGCCTGCGTGTATGTATGTATGTATGTATGTATGTATGTATGTATGTATGTATGTATGTATGTATGTATGTATGTATGTATGTATGTATGTATGTTGTTACAGGGTGGTTAACTTCGCCAGCGGCCCCCTTTCCCGGGGCAGTCCCTGCTCTCCCCTGCTAGAGGGGCACCCTAATCCGTCACCCCATCCGACTTCAGAATGTATTCGTTGGGTTCGGCAACTCACCACCAGCATCCAACCAAATCTAGCGGATCAACGGCGCATCAACTTAGTTCCTGGTCAGCTCGCAAGTTGATATTATCACGTCCTACACCGTCCATAAGATGGGGGGCCACCTCCCATTTCATCACTCCTCAAACACCCGAGGAGCCGGCAGGCGGATTTGAACCCGGGTCGACTGGGTCAACTGGGAGCAGAAGTCAGGCCTTAACCTCTGCCAGCCGCCTGCCTATGTATGTATGTATGTATGTATGTATGTATGTATGTATGTATGTATGTATGTATGTATGTATGTATGTATGTATGTATGTATGTATGTATGTATGTATGTATGTATGTATGTATGTATGTATGTATGTATGTATGTATGTATGTATGTATGTATGTATGTATGTATGTATGTATGTATGTATGTATGTATGTATGTATGTATGTATGTATGTATGTATGTATGACTTAGATTACACTGTGGGCCGCGAGAGCCGGGGGCCGAAGCCGAAACACAGCGCAAGGGTCGGGAGCACACAGCACAAGTCGGTTAGTCTTGTGTGCTCCCGACCCCGACTCAGACTGCCAACACTCTACGCAGCCACTCCGCAGCCTCTCCATCCGGGGATGGCGCTGCATTGAATACACCACGAAGGGCTCTCAGGTCCCGCTAGAGCGAGTCCACAAGTCTCAGCTAGGGCAAAGTCAAAGGCTCTCTGAAACAACCCCCCAAAACACCACCAACCAAAACGGGATTCGAAGGGAAACAAACAAACAAACAAAAATTCGGTTAGGGCAGTCCCGGCAGGGGAGGGCTCCTGATATACCTAACAGGCCAACAAAAAAAAAAACCTCCAAGAGAGAAAGGCTAAGAGAGCTCGACACCACAAGACGTCTTGCAACCACCTTAAAACAACTGACCTCCACCACCTGT
>NW_003307648.1:73311-82558 GCF_000143455.1 Volvox carteri f. nagariensis
GCGGGCTAGGTGCGTGTTGCCCGGTAGGGCGACGCCATCCACTGCAAGCCGCCATAACGTCTCCTTATTCTCATTCTCCCATCGTACCCCGGACCAAACGCGGGCCTGCGTCGCCCTGAATAGGCTGATTTCCGAGGGGGGCGGCGGCGACGGGCCCTGAGGATCCGTCGCCTCCCGCACAAATTCAGCTACCAGGCGTCTTCTCCTCTCCTCCATAGGCCCACATTGCAGCTGTGTCGCCAGGCGAACCGTAAGGCGTGCCAGCGGGGTGGCTTCCGCCATCCCAGGTATACGCCACCCAATTCGCCCAGCAATCATACCCATCGCTTGCATGCTGGTCAGCAGTGGTGCTGGTGACGGTATGACAGCCTCCTCCCCTTCCGTTGCCGCTGCCATCGGTTCCGTTAGCCCCCGCTGCTGCTGCTGCTGCTGCTGTCGCCGGGTCTCAACCGTTCTAGCAGCTTCGAGCCAGGCCGGGTTTATGCTGCTATGCAGCGCCGCGAGGGCTGCCCGGGTCACAGGTGTATCCCGCGTGGAGATCGGGGTAAGCGGGTCGAGGTGAGTCCGGGCCCACTCCAGCCATACCGTCCTAGGCAGGGTTGCCAGATCGCTGCTCTCTGCCAGGTTCCAGACCCGCACCAGGTCCCCTACCGTCTGTAGTTTCCTGCAGGTGGCAAGCCCAGGGTATTGGTACTCCAGGCCGGGGCGGCGGCCCTGGTCCGTCGGGTCGGTCCCTCCAGCATTGGGGAATAGCGGATTTCCCCATAATGCAGTCGCCCAGCACCAGTCACCGGGTGTCAGCGGGTTGGTCCCGATGTCCTCTGGTGGCGGCAAGTGCCCCAGGGCTCCCACAATCCGGCTGATATCCTTCGGCAGGTCACGAGTCCCAAGCCAGGGCCCAGTTGGGCTCGCGGTTGTCAGGGCCCACGGCTGGAAAGCGGGGTTCGTGAGCAGAAGGTAGGCTGAAAGCGTGCGGACCCAGGGGTGGATACCTCCGCCCACCTGCATATCTGTGTCTGTTGCGCCTGTATCTGATCTCGTGTTGCCTGTTCGCAGCCCTAGGGTTGCGATGACAAAACGAGCTGCCCACACCGCATGCCGGGCTTGGATGTGTTGCCGGAGGGGCAGCAGACCAAAGCCTCCTGTCGATGGGTGACCGATCAGGAGTTCCTTGGGCACGCCAGTCAAGCGTCGGCCAGGATCATCCGGGCCTTGTTGGCGGTCGACCAGGCGAGCCGTGAGTCGCTCTATCTCGTCCAGCACGCGGTCTGGGGCCAGTCCGCCATGCTCCTTGCCCTTCCAAATGCTGACAGCGGGAAGCGGGACAGACGCTGCATCCGCCGTTTGGCCTCTCCCATCCTCTTCGTCCAGTCCGGCTGTGGTGGGGTCACCTGGTTGTCTATCGGCAGGTTCAGGGCAGTAGCAGTGGTTACCACCTTAAGTCCTCCGATTGTCTCCTGCTGGGGGGCTGTTAGCTGGGGTCCTGCTGCTGGCGCCGGCTGCTGTTGTTGCTGTCGCTGCTGGCCAATCCATAGCAGTTCCACTTTCTCCAGATTGAGTCGCTGGCCAGATGCCCGGGCAAATGTTTCCATGGCCTGTAGGAAGGAGGGAACTGATTCCGCGCCATCCAACGCCACTTCCGTGTCATCTGCATATTGGCAGGCGGTGACGGGATTTGGGTCGGACGGTTGCAGCTTAATTCCCACCTCCTGGCTCCGGAGCCAGCATTGGAGAGCTTGGGCGACAAAGAGGTACAGCAGAGGCGCCAGGGGGCAGCCCTGTCGGACACCAGCCTCCATGTCTACCAGCCTGGACTTGTACCCGTTGACCATCGCCCGGGCTCGGGTTTCGCTCAGTAGCAGACGTACCCACGCACACAGCTGTGGCCCTGCCCCCATCGCCTCCATGGCCGCTAGGAGAAAGCCGCGATCCACTGTATCGTATGCTTTGGCAAAGTCCAGGAATGCCAGAAGCCCTTGGCGGTTCTGCTTGCGGAGGAGGTGTGACAGGTGGCGCAGGAAGAGTACGCTGGCCCCAATCAGGCGCTTGGGGAGGAAGGCGGATTGCTCGGGGGTGATGACCCGTCCCAGGGCGGGGCCCAGGCGGTTCGCCAGTACCTTAGCAAGGAGCCGGTAGTCCGAGCATAACAACGTGATGGGGCGGTAGTTGCCGGGGAGCTTGGGGTCGCCTTTTTTATAGAGCACTGTGATGATCCCTTCAAGGAAGCCTGCGGGCACCTGCCCGGTCGTGCCAATGGCAGTGAACAGGCCTGCCATGGTATTACCTATGGCTGACCAGAATTTCCTGTAGATGTCGGGAGGTAGCTGCTGATGACTTGTCGCCATGGAAGAGGGCCCCTGCTGCTGCCCAGTCATAGCATGTGATGGTGATGATGATGCTGTTGAAGCTATTGGTTGTTGGCGGCGGCAAATAAGAAGCCAGCGCTGCCGTCGACGGAACAGCGTGAACTGCCGTTGCATGGAGCCAGGTGGCGATGGTGGCGCCTCTTGCTCAGCTAAGTTGTTACCCGCTGTGGGCCCCGGTGGTGGCGGAGGGGTCGAACTAGGTGGCGATGAAGATGCCGCCGCCTGCTGCTGCTGCTGCTGCTGTTGTTGTGGTGTTGCAGTCGCTATTTGCGATACTTGTTCAGGACAGTCCGCCACCTGCTGAGCTGATGGTTGTGGTTGTGGTGCTGGTCCAGGAAAAGGTACTAGTGCAGGGTCGTCCCCAAGCATGAGTGGTGAGGTGTTGAGTTCTGGATGTGCTGGTGACGACACTTGATTTTGTACTGAGTAGCTCTTTCGAGGCCTCAAGGGCTGTGGTGGTGGTGTAAATGGCTCCTTCAGCTCAGCAGGCGGCTCACACGACACCTGCTCTTGCACGGCGACCTCAGCAGCTGAAGGTCGCTGTGACGATGTTGATGATGATGATGATAATGCGCCTTGCTCCGTTGTCGGCACAGATACCTCGACCTTGGCTGCTGTCGACAGTGCCGCCGACCTGTTCCTTCTTGTTCTGCTGGTGGCCATGGAAATGTTGGTGCTTGCCCGTTATCAGTCCCGTCCGACGGCAATTGTTGTGATAAAGTTGGTGCCTGTTGCTGCTGCTGCTGCTGCTGCTGCTGGTCGGCCATACTGCTAGAGGTGGATTCCTTTCGCACCAAGTGTGTCGACAGCTGCGGTGGCAACGGCACCACTTCAACTATTTCCCCGCTGCCGCTGACCCCTTCTGCCCTTTGTGGCCGCAGCAATGAACAGCCCCGCGACGGGATCCTGGTATCTTTTTCCGCTGAAGGGGCTGCTGCTGCTGCTGCTGCTGAAGATGATGATTCTCGTACAAGTGCCACGTCACCTGCGGGCAGCAGTAGTGGCAGCAGCTGGATGGCTTGCTGCTCCATTACTGGGCAGGTGGATGGCTCCCGCAGTAGCTCTGCCTCTGATCCCGGTGGAGGCTGTGATGTGGACTGTGCAGGCAACTCTTCCAAGAGATGTCGTCCTTGTCGACCTTCCGCTGGGGAAGATAGGGGTTGCTCCCGCTGCATCTTCTCACAATCATCATCCAGCACCACCGGCGTGTGTGCTTGCATGCCTAGGAGCCCGTTCAGCGATGTTTTGATGCCTAAATTGGTTGAAGGCCGCTGCTGCTGCTGCTGCTGCTGCTGCTGCTGCTGCTGCTGCTGCTGCTGCTGCTGCTGCTGCTGCTCCTCCGCAAGTCGCAGGGATGGCAGCGGTTCTTGTTCCGGTTCACGCAGCTGCTGCTGCTGTACTCTCTCCTCCTGCTTTATGACCGGCGATAATCTAAGCAAGGGCTCCTGCTCTGAGAGCTCCACCGACGCCGCTTCCTGTTCCGTTGTTCGTTGACTTTTTATCTTGTTGTACAAGGTACTGATGATGCGGTTACTGCTGCCGAGGTGGGTACTTTTCACATGAACATCATCAAGCTCCCCACCGCTGGATACCTCCTCAGCAGGTGAAGCAGCGCGAGCTGTTTCACCGCCGTCGTCGTTGGAGTCAGACGTGGCCTCCTCCTTCAAGGCGCCCGATGGCTCGGTTCCCGGCTGACCATCATCTTGTATTTGTACGGGTGCAGATGGTTCTTGTGGTTTAAAGCAGCCGTCGTCGAAGCCTAAGGAAGGCGGTGTCCGAGGCCCACAGCTGCTAATATTAGCACTGCTGTTGTCGACAAGCGTCGGACGAGTGGAACGATTACTAGGAATCGATTTTGAGAGCTCTGGATTCAGCCCGACAGCAGCAGCACTGTCGCCGGTAGACCCGCCGAGCGCCGGCGACGACCCGTCTACTGCTGCTGCTGTTGCTGCTGCTGCTGCTGTTGCTGCTGCTGATACTGCTGATACTGCTGATACTGCTGGATGGAATTCGCTAACTTCCTCTCCATGCAGAGATGCCCGCTCCGCTTGAGATTGTGAATCACGGCATGGTGCTGCCGCTGCTGCCTCGCCCGTTTGAATTGCGACCGATGCCTGATGACAAGTTTGTATACGTGTAATGAGTGAAGACGAGGCAACGTAAGTCATCAGTATAGGCCGAGCTATATTAGCTGAAAAGCAAATAGATTACGGCGAAAACCTGCATGCCTGCTTCTGGCCAAGATAAAACTGCCGCACAGCAGGATTGTTAGCATCCCCCATCTGCCTGTTCTCGTACCCCGGGAACGTGCACCGTGATCGATTGGATGAATGAATGATTGATTTTGGTTGATGTACTATATATTTATTCAGCAGGCAGCAGGGTCGTCCAGCTGCTGCAGCAGCTGATGGTCTTTCCACATTCCCAAAACAAATAACTCGCGTCACCTTGAAAAAAACATAGAGCCAATGGAATGCAAGTTTTAGTTCAAACTTACAGATTTGCATTGAACTTGGACTTCAACGTCGTCAGCCTTTGCGCTTATTGACGTTCGACGGTTGTCAATATCCACCCGCTCGTGAAAGCCTTGGAAACCAGCGCGAATGAGGATCCAACCTATGGAGTGTGGTATTAATCGAACAACTGTCCTGAAAAAAGATAAAGTAAATTTAACGACGGTGTAAGGAGTAATTACTACTAGAGCGAGAAGCCACCGAAATGCCCTATATATTGGACCACGTGTTATTGATAAAGGCATTTGAGAAACAGCAGCACTTCTGGGTTTGGAACTTGCGGCCTGGAGGGTACAACGTTTTTATTGGGCACTTCGACAAGCGGTTATAGCACCATGGTCGCAACGGCCTAACGGACCTGCTGTGCTGCTGTTTCTAAGACTTTTTTTATACTTTTATACTGGTTACCAATTGCTTTAAGTTGATGTCAATAAGCGAACGCACGTTTCTTCGTCTCCGTTGAGCGACATGTTGTGACCGACCAGG
Source organism: Volvox carteri f. nagariensis (assembly GCF_000143455.1). Classification (NCBI taxonomy): domain Eukaryota; kingdom Viridiplantae; phylum Chlorophyta; class Chlorophyceae; order Chlamydomonadales; family Volvocaceae; genus Volvox; species Volvox carteri. Next base: position 78,677 of record NW_003307648.1, read on the forward strand.
ACTGCTTACCGTAACTACTGCCCGGAGCAGTCACCGGGTCTGCGTGTCTGTTCGCTACCCTTCCTTTCGCTACCACGCCGACGTGGCCATGGAGCTATTACTTTGGCGAGGTTAACAATCGCTATATAGCCCGTATTATGGGGTATACATTTTTTCTGCGTTAATTAACGCACATATCTCGCCCTAACAACGTTGTTAGTGCGAGAGATGTGAAATCCTGTAAGCTTTGCCGCGGGGCCGCGCTTTACTCTGTTAGTCGGTTAATGGATTTGTTGTTTGTGCGCATTCACCAGGCAGCCGTCGATACTGCCGTCTGTTGCGCGAGAGAGTGCAGATCGATAAAATGCACGATTAAGTGCGCGTTGCATTTTCTTTGCAAGTAGGAAGACTCCAGCATCACTAAGACATGTTTATTCAATTTTATTTATTTGATTTGAATTATCACTTGCTTCAAAATTCCTAAATAGCACCTCACGGCAGGTTCCCCCCTGAGCTTGCCTTTGCCTGCTGCTGGATCGCTAACGCTTTTTTCCCCGGCTTAAGGTGCGGCTGCTTAACAACCATCAGAAAGATGTCTATATAGCTATGTATTATATTAAAGCACTTAGCCTACGTCGCACATTTTTCAACCCCATGCACAAGGTCGGTTTCGTAGGGTGTGCGTGTGTGCGTGTGTATAGTTGTTACAGTGGGCTCCAGACTCGTGAAGAGTAGAGCCAGCGGGTCAGCGGGCCAGCTGGCCGTGCATTGCTACTGCCACCTGAGACGTTCAGGGCAGTCAGGACCCCCTCTCCCCGACCACCAGGGCAAACAAGTCACCTAGACAGCAGCAAGCGAAGCCAAAGGGATGTCACGCCATATGACGTGCTAACAGACATAAGAAATGCGGATGGATCACTTAGGGTTTCATCACCAGAAGGCCCACCAGCAACAACAGATACTGACAGGAACTTTGCACGTGGTTACTAGATCAGGCCTGAGCTCCCAAAAGGGTCCGCCCTCGCCAACATAACAACTGATCCGACACAAATCGCAAGAAGAAAGGTGATGTGATCAGTAGGTACTAGATCCCATCCCTTCGGTGGAACTCCCAGAGCTGCAAACCCCCCCCAAAGGGGGGCCCAAAAGTCAACAACAACTCGTTCAATTGCTCCTTCTGTAAGGCAAGGGCCAGGGGGGTATCAGCGCCGGGTCGGACTTAATTGCTGCAGCCATATATCGCCGTAGTAGTAGCAGGCAATACAGCGAGCCCCAGACGCAAAGGAAGATCGTGGGCACCGAGCGCAAATCCATGCGGCAGGGTGCCATCCTGCTTCGGAATACCCATGACAGTTTAGTCGCATTCCTCTATATTGAAGCCCCAGGTATCTATCGGGACATCCCCCCGAGTAAGGGGACGGGGAAGGGGAAGTTCATTTGCGCCGCGAGCGGCTCTGCTGGTGGCAGTGTTTATGAACGGAGCCGCTCAGACCGCAGGTACCATCCCAAGCGGCTGAGCGGCTGAGGACGGCAGGCGTCGTTCGGCACCTTGTTCGGCACCTTGTTCGGCAGGCGTCGTTCGGCACCATATAGCCACTATCACAACTTGCAGACTCAACATCATAACAATGACCGAACCGGGTTAACCCGGTCGGTCTATTTACCTTCAATAACTTTTCTGAGAACAAAGACATCAAAATGGCTCGCAACAGTTCAACGGATCAGGCCGCCGGTGTGACGGCGGAACGATCTGAAGCAACCATATCAATTTCCCTTCTTAGGGAAATTACGAAGATGGAGCAACCTTTTGGCAAACTTCGATCGCTGGCAATGAGAGCAATCTTTCAAGGAAACTACCTAGAGAACAGAAAGCAGGTAATAGACATTATGGCAGGACCGATTGGACACCGAATAGTGCAGACAGTACAACAGGAGCTAAAAGCTCCTTATGTTTTCGTCGGAGAACCGGTCGCTTGGGAAGCTCGCAACGACGAAGGAGTCGTTGGACAGATCAACGTCTACGTACCGGAGGAGTGGATTACGCCCGTAAAAAACTTAGCGGACCATTGCGGACGAATCAATCTAGCAGATCTCCATCTAGGAGATTACCACATTCAAGATCTTGTAGTAGACATAGTGGGGGCATCTGCCCAATACTTCAGACTGACAGGATTACCTCCGGCATTTCCTCAGAAATGCCTATTCTGGCTTATTGCGGAAGCCTACGGCTTTGACGTAGATGAATATGGAAAGAAATGGGGGATAGTCGAGGCTAATCTCACTACAGCCGTGGTGTGGGTGCGATGGGATCAGCCCGCATTACCCGCCAGGATGAATATTTTCTCCATTGAGGAGGATGGCCGGCGGATTCATAGGGGAGCGTGGAGAGCGCAACACACGTATTACGACACACAGACTCCGGCTTTGCCCCGACCCCCCAAGATTCAACAACGAAACCGCTTGATACCGAATCTCCCGCCGCCCATTTCGGCGGCGGCAGTCATCGCGGCGCGAGCACGGCCAAATCTAGCGACGCCAGCTGTGGGTGAGGTAGGAGGATCAAGTAATGCACGTCAACCCATGGCTACTGGACAGCCCCAGACAATCCAGCAAACAACTCGACAACAGCAGATGCAAAATCGAGTATCCAACGAGGAGGCAGCAGAAATGGCAGGCAGAGCAGCAGCCGCCGTTGTACGAAGACAAGTACAACAACAGCAGCAACAGCAACAACAGCAACAGCAACAACAGACACAGCAACAGCAACAGCAAACACAGCAGCAACAACAGCAACAGCAACAACAACGACAGAACCAGCAACCACAACAGCAACAGCAACAGATACAGCAACAGCCGCCACAGCAGCAGCAGCGACAACAGCAGCAGCTCTCATACACAACCACCAATCAACCGGGACTACCGACATCAGCTTCTATCCCCAAAACTCACTCCATCACGCACCCCTTACTTGGCCAACCGATTCAAGATGTGGCCGGAAATAGGCCAGATGAACAGCAATGGCAATTACAAAACAGACGGACGCATCGTGGAAACCCAATTCTGCCCACCGACCAACCTGTGCTGGGCAAGCATGCGGACAAACCAACGTCACGCACGTCATCTCCAGGGATCAGTCCCCAACACAAGAGGAGGGACTCGGTAATAAGCCCGCCCAGGTTTCATGTTCTTCCACATGACGACCCGGGTGGCCTCATGCAAGTCGGCGAGGAGGAGGAAGTGAGAAATATAGTAGTAGTCCGCGGAAATGGGGATACGGAAATACCCCCTAGGTAAATGGGGCGACGGACAAGATGCAGGAGGCCTAATAATAGACCCCTTCGCATAGCGTCCCATAATGTAGCAGGTTTATTCACGCATTCGGCATTTACTCGTATCCATGCTGCGGCTAGAGTATGGGCCCAACATAGGTTAGATGTCATTTGTTTACAGGAGACACATCATATGGGAGATGGAGACCTGACAATTCTCACTAGAGAATTGCAATTCGCGGCTCAGAAAATAGGGATACCGGGATGGGATATAATAGCACAATCCCCCACGACCAATGCCCGGACGGCTGGAGTGTTAGTGCTAGTGCGCAAAGATCTTTATCGCGACTTTAAAATAATACAAACACCGGCACGACTACTTCCGGCTAACATTCCCCAAGGCCGTAGCGCGTCGGTTTCGTTCACGTGGTGTGGTCACCGTATTCATTTGATTAATTTGTACCTCATGACATCTAGTTACTCGATAGATCAGAGGAAGGCGTGTGTGCATTCTCTTGGCGATGTGGTAAATAGGATAGGACAGGATGATCATTTGCTTTGGGCTGGAGATTTTAATTTTGTCCATAATCCGATGCTAGATTCCACCACAGGAGAAGGGAGAGACCCGCGACTA
>NW_003307648.1:84948-89082 GCF_000143455.1 Volvox carteri f. nagariensis
ACATTCCATCGTTTATGGTTTCATTTACGGTGGGAAAATGAACAAAAAGAGATTTGGTGGCGTCTTGCGGTTGATGGGGTGCCTATGTTAGGAAATTCCCATCTTAGGATGTCGCGCCCAACGATATGTGGTTGTGGAGGTTATCCAATAGGTTCAGTGGGAGGTGTATCCCCTCGCTATCATCATTTCTGGGCCTGTCCGGTGGCACAGGCAATAGCAGATCAACTTACTCTTTCAATAGGATTGCCAGTCTCAAGGGAGCAACTTTGGCTTATCCAAGCCCCACAATCAGTGCAACAATGTGTTTGGGATGTTGTGGCTCTTGCTGCGGTGTCAGCCATGGAGCATGGGAGACGTTATATGGCTGCAAACATGAAAACCAACCCGGCACTGTTACCTGGTCCTTCCCTTACGGAAGAAGCAATTTGTCGAGTTATTGTTGATTTTTGGGGCCGCATTCAGGGTTTCGCAGCTTTAGGAATTCCACGAAAAGGTTGGGAATCCGTTGGCGCACATCACCCCTTTTTGAGGATTATATCTGGCAAATTGATTTGTTCGCGAGAGCGGTTACCGATGAGAGGTTAATTATCTGAGATGATAATCTTTTGGTATATTAGTCTCTACTGCAGTGCACGGCCAGCTGGCCCGATGGCTCTACTCTTCGGGAGTCTGGAGCCCACTGTAACAACCACACACACACCTTGTTGAGGCGGAAAGCGCTATTGTTATCGTTTCCGCTATCGAACGGCGTTGGTTGCTCCTTAACAGCTTGGAAGGGCAGTGAACGGCCAAACCTTGCTGCCGTCCGAAGATTGCAAAAAAACTAGATTGCCACTTTCCTTCAGGACCCGTCAGGCCCCATCCCCTTGCTGCCGGAAAATGAATTTGGCCCTGCTTTGTTGCAAAGCGGAAGCCCCGTTCTCCACCCCGAGAAATGAGAACATTCCCGGTCAAGAGTTCAGGTGGAAAGAGCGTACACGAGTTCTCAAAGCATAGCTAGTTGACAACATAAGGTAGATTGCATTCATAGGAACACCCGCAGCTGCCAAGTAGCTACCATGCCAGCAGTGCATCGTGTCATTCAGATTGGCCAATAATCTAGAACTGTGTTAGGCCATGTTAATAGAAATGGCCCGCATCCACCCTACACAACTCGGGAATCTGTGCGCTGCTAGGCTAGACAGCACTCTCAACGAAATAGGTACAAAGTTCAATTGGATCGCGGGGAACGTGTTGATAACGGGCCTTCTTATTGTGCTACTGAAGCCTTCGGCTGGCAGGATCTCTTCTCACAGCCCTTTGCTTTGATTAATCAGATAACGATTATCTTATTATATAGGAAGAAAAGCAGCAACAACGGAGAGAAAAAAGGAGAAAACCAGGCCTTTGAGTCCGAAGTTTTGGGAGCAGTTTTGTACGGCGCATGCCAGTGTTACAAAAAGCCCGATGTCGAACTCTTGTACCAGGAACGTATGCACACACGTACTTTGTTAGGAATACTGCCACTTGCTAATGTAATTTATTTCGGGTGACCAGTACTTGGAAAAATGGGTTGCACTGCATCTGTATCGTCTCGGTCTCCGCATGGAAACAAGGTATATAAGGCACTTGTACAACTCCATCTATGTGTCGTTCATTTCTGGCCTAGCGGCTTGCTCTCGGCACAGCCTTCGAAGTCATCGCTGCTGTCGTGCAGGTTATGCCTAACGATGGGATTTCTAGACGAAATAGCGCTCGAAGCGACGCAAGCTCGACAGCAGAAGGCGCCGGCAAATTCTCTTTGTCGGCGGGCCCCTACATCGGACTTTGTAGCAGCAAAAGCGACAAGTCCGCCATCTCTCCGAGGCCTCGATCAATGGTAAGACAGCTAATATCCAAACCATACAACAGTCCCCACACTCCTCGCCATCCACCGTTCCCTCTGCAGCTCTTGAGGGTCAAAGGTTTCGGAGGCGGGGGCGAGGACAAAGACAAGCGAGCCGCGGACGAAGCTTCAGCTAAGGCACCCGAATCGCCCCCGCTAGGAAAAGACAGCCTGTTGGCAGCTCCAACGAGCCGCAAAAGCAGCTTGGAAGGGAGCCAGCTATCAGCCCACGCCTCGGTCAACGGCGCGGACGCGGAAGCGGATGCTGACGCGGCGAAGGGGAGGCTGGAGCCGGCGGAAGCTGCTGAGCGCGGGATCCCGCTTCCCGGGTCCGCGGAGAGTCCGAAGCGGGGTGCGGCGGCCCCTGGGCCTCCCCTGGAGCTCCTGCAAACCCCTGCTACTGCTGGTAATGGCCCGCCGGCGTCCAGCTACCCCAGGCCCGACCATGAGTCCACAGATGAACGTGAGTGCGTGAGAGGTGTGTGTGGTGGTGGGTGAGAGGTGCGTGAGAGGTGTGTGGCGGTGGGTGAGAGGTGCGTGAGAGGTGTGTGGTGGTGGGTGAGAGGTGCGTGAGAGGTGTGTGGTGGTGGGTGAGAGGTGCGTGAGAGGTGTGTGGTGGTGGGTGAGAGGTGCGTGAGAGGTGTGTGGTGGTGGGTGAGAGGTGCGTGAGAGGTGTGTGGTGGTGGGTGAGAGGTGCGTGAGAGGTGTGTGGTGGTGGGTGAGAGGTGCGTGAGAGGTGTGTGGTGGTGGGTGAGAGGTGCGTGAGAGGTGTGTGGTGGTGGGTGAGAGGTGCGTGAGAGGTGTGTGGTGGTGGGTGAGAGGTGCGTGAGAGGTGTGTGTGGTGGTGGGTGAGAGGTGCGTGAGAGGTGTGTGGCGGGGGTTGTCGTGCCGTACCTGGCCATGTGGTACCCCTGGCCTCCGCTGCCACTCCCTTCCCCTCCTCCCCGACCCTCTTTCCCTCTTCCCCTCACACCACCTCACTCACCTCACCTTCCCCTCACCCCGTGAGCGCGCCGGGTGGCCCCATGCAGCGGCATTTATTGTTTCCCGCTTTCCCGCTTTTCCCCGCATTTCCCCGCATTTCCTTCTCACTTCGCCACTGCCGCCGCCGCCGCAGCAGCAGCAGCAGCAGCAGCCTCCGAGGCCCCACCTCCGTCAACTCCCCCAGCCAACCCCCTATCCGTTACACAACTGGGCATTACCCTACGTGGCCTACGGAAGCTGTACGACAGCCTTCGAGAACGCTTCGGATCGCATCGATTATGGGCCATGAGCACGGAGGAGCTTGTGCGGATGTGGGTGATGGAGATAACGGGGTCTCGCCAGTGCCGCCTTCTAGAAGTATCTGATTTGGTGGATGCAAATGATGTAGCTCCGCCAACGTATTTCGTCAGTCATGCGTGGCAGAATCGAGCAGGTCTCCTGTTCGAGTCCGTGCTGGGGCATTATTTACTGGCGGGTTCTTTGGCGGACGAGCCACAGGCTGCGGCGGCGGAAGTAGCGGTGTGGATTGATATCCTCGTTGTGAACCAGCACGACGGTACGGAAGGGCGGCGGCTGGATCTGGCGGCGGTGGAGGATGTCGTACGGGCCTGCAGCGGCGGCACAATTGCCGTTACAGATCTGGCCGCTGGCGTCAACCCGGCAGCTCGGGCGTGGGTCCTGTACGAATGGGCTACCACGTTGACCGTACATGGCCCTGAGGCGTTGCATGTACAGCTCGACCCGTACGAACGCTCGTCCATCATCGGCGCACTGGATGTACGACAGGCCAGCTGCAAGTCCGTCGCTGACAAAGCCACCATCCATTCCGCCATCGCGGCGTCGTACGGCTCCGTCGAGGCGTTCAACACACGGCTGCGGCTACAGCTCCTGCTACAGCCGCTGTCTTACAGGGAGGATCTGCGGCGGCCGCCGCCTCCTGCCGCCGCCGCCACCCTTCGGCCCCAGTGGGATCTTTCCCCCATTCGTTCTTGGCTCGAGGGGGGGGAGGGGGAATCCCGGGTTTTGTGCCTCCTTGGCGGGCCAGGCGAGGGCAAGACCTCGTTATGTGCGACGCTGTGTGATCGGGAGACAGGGCTGTTGCGGGGTAGCGGAGGGGTGTGTGGAGGGGCTGGGGGGGGTGGTAATGTGGTTTCGGCGCACCACTTTGTTCGGTTCAACGATCGGCGGCGGCAAGAGCCCCAGGGCATCGTCAAGAGCCTGACTTACCAGCTGGCGGAGAGGTGCGTGCGGAGTGGTGGGTTTATGTAAGCTGGACGAGCCTGGTA
>NW_003307648.1:89162-161746 GCF_000143455.1 Volvox carteri f. nagariensis
CTCCTCCCATCAACTTCACTCGCTTGTGGTTCGTTTCCCCCTCCTCCCTCTCACTTCCGTACTGCAGCCTCCCTCTGCTGTCCAATTACGTGCTACAGCTGGATGCGGCCGAGGTGGCGCAGCTGCCCGGGGACGGGGACGAGGGTACGGCATTCCAGGAGCTACTGCTGAAACCCCTCTGCGCCCTCAGTGGGGGGGGAGCGGGTGTGATGGGGGCGGGGCAGGTGCGTGTGGGGTGGGGTGGGGGTGGGGGTGGGGGGAGATTTGGGTTTTGGTTTCGTGGGGAGCTGAAGGGGGGAGGAAGCCGTGGGGGGTAATAGGGGGGACGGGGGGGATGAGGGTTTGAGGGCTCTAGGGTTTTAGCACTGGGCTGTGCGGGCAGGTGGGGCAGGAGAGTGAGCTTGGGGGTGAAGTAGCTGGTGGTGGTAGCTCAGCGATGACCACATTTGCAAATCGGGGTTGGAGTCTTCTTGAGGTTGGGGGGTGAATGGGTTTGGGCTGTGTGGGGTTGGAAGTTGAGATTCGGTCGGGCGGAGGAGAGGGGGGAAGATGAACCACGTGAACGAGTGAAGGTGATGCCAAGGAAAGACTGATGCGCCAGAAGTAAAGAAGGCATAACTAACCATAATATGCTTGGGGGGTTGTAGTGTTTGGGTTGCGTGCGAGTATCCCATGTGGGGGCTCGTTTGCGCCATACATAAATACATACATACATGCACAATAATCTTTCGCTCCACCTCTTTCCCCCTAGGGTGAATAGCGTGCGATTTGAAACCCCGCACCCAACTTTCTTCAAGCGCAGGTGATCATCCTGATCGACGGGCTGGATGAGGCGGACCCGCCCACCCCCGCGGGGCAGCCGCCGCCGCCGCCACTGCTACTGCCGCTGTCCCCCCGCCGCCTTCCCTCACCGTTGCACGGCACGGACGCGACGGCGGCCCTCCTCTTGTCGCCGTCGGCGCGCGGCAGTAGCCGCGCGGCACTTCTACCGCCGACGTCATCATCTCCCGCCGCCGCCGCCGCCGCACCGCCGCCGCCGCTGCCAGTGTGCGGCAACAAAGTCGTACAATTGCTGGCCAAGCAGCTCCGCACACTGCCTTCGTTTGTCCGGTTCGTGGTCTCGACGGATCCTGGCGCAATGGGTGGACATGTACGAGCGGCTCTGGACCGCGCCTTTGCGGACTGCGGCGGCGTGTCGTACATGACGCCACAGCAGCTTCGATGCCGACAGCAGGCGGCCGACGCGGCGGCGGGTCCCGGCGGAAGCGGCGGCGTGCTGCTGTACCACACGGTAATGAAGGAGTGCCTCGGCGGCGTCTCCGCCGCCGCTGCCGCCGTCACGACGGCGGTGGCGGCGGCGAAGCCGCCGCCCACTGCCAAGCCGGTCCTGCCGCCGCTGTCTTCCGCCACGGTATCCGACCTGCACGCAGCTTATTCGCAGCTTTTCTCTGCCGGCATGTCCCGAATAGGCAAGTCTGAGCAAGATGCCGTACGGGGCCTGTTGGAGGTGCTGCTGGCGGCGCAGGAGCCGCTCCCGCTCTCCCTCGTGGAATCCATGGGCCTTGCACCAGCTCTCCATCTCGTGCCGGGGTACGGCATTCTGATTGCTGGCCCACTCAGGGGGCCCGGCGGCGGCGGCGGCTGCGATGACGGGGGTAAGAGGGAGCAACTTAGGGTTGCAGCGCCGCCGCCGCCGCCGCCGGGCCGTTGCGGGAGCTCAAACAAGTTGTCGCCTGTTGTTTACCCCTCCTCTTCCTCCTCTTCCCTTTCTCCGGGGGATCGACACACCGTACGCATTTTGCACAAGTCCCTGGCAGACTGGCTTGGTGACCCACGGGTCAGTGGGGCCCTTCTGGGGACATCCCCTGCCCGCGGGCACACCCGCCTCGCCCGCCACCTCCTCCTCCAAGTCACCGCTGCCACTTCATCCCCATTGTCGTACTCTCCTCCGAGCTCTGCCTCACAGCTACCCGACAGCCCCCGCTCAGCAGCGTCCCTCTGCCGTACACCCTCGCCGTACGCACTCAAGTACCTTGTACGGCACCTTGTCGCCGGCGGTGACCTCGACTCGCTGGATAAAGTATTGCAGCAGTACGGCTTTTTGGCTGCCGTACTCAGCCGCGGCCTGGGGCAGGCGTTGTTGCGTGATTTGCTCGGCCTGCCGGGCCCTACACCACTCGCATGCGACATGTTGCGGTGGCTTCCGGACCAGCAATCGGTGTTGGTGGGGACCTTGACGGGGGAGGACGTGTTGGGGAATGTACTACAGCACTGTCCGGTGGGGAGTACGGCATTCCAGGCGGCGCAGGCGCACATTTTGGCGGCGGCGGCTGCGGCGGGTCGCCCGGGCTGGAGGCTGCAGCACGGCCTGGGCTTGCCTAGGACATGGCCGGCGTTGCGAGGCGTTTTGGAGGTAAGGGGGGACACGAGGGGGGGACGGAAGGGAGGAGGGGGAGGGTATGGGAGGAGGGGAGGGAAGGGGAAGTGTGCTTTCTTTTTTGTTATTTTTTATATGTAGTTTTTTATCCGAATAACCCCAACCACGAATCCTATTCCAACTACCCCCCCCCCACACACACACACCTAACAAATCCCCAATCAACTAACTGCCAACACCTCGCTTCAATATCCCCACGCAACCGCAAACCCAACAACTCCCCCTCCCCGCCCCTCACACTGGCCGCAGGGGCATTCCCGCGTGGTGATGGCGGTGGCTTGGAGCCCGGACGGTCGTACACTCGCCAGTGGCAGCGGCGATGCGACTGTACGACTGTGGGACGCGGCCAGTGGCGAGTGCATCGCCACTCTGCAGGTGCGAGAGGACGAGGGGGAAAGGATCAGCAGATGCCGGGGGGAAGGGGAAATGGGGGGTAACACGAACCACTGGCGAATGGAGCAGACACCAAAGATAGTCCAGGAGAAGATAAATGCACCTGGAAAATTGCTGCATCTGGAAAATTCACTGTCATCAGTGCTGAGGCATCTGCGTAGTCTTGGCGGCGACGTGGCCATAGAGACGAGTTTCGAGACGAATGAATGACTAGCTGGCAAGTCCAAAGTCCAAAGAAGGCAGAAGGCGAGAAACTCAGCAGAAAAACTACCCAGCCGCCTAGGTGAAAGGAAAGTCTTGTAAAAGCAAAAAAAAGGAACGTAACGGAAGCCGTAGAGGTGATGTGTAAAACTAAAGGCGGCAAAGAAATGGGGGAAAGATAAACAATACACACACACGCACGTGCCTGCCTGCGTTAGTTTGTAGTGAGGGATAAAAACGTGGGATGTATTGCCGTACAGTAGATCGGCAAAAAGGGCGGGGGAGAATCAGCGGGATGGGGGAATTGCGCTCAAAAGGAAGCTAGAGCACCAAACCATGCATGTATATATGTATGTATGTCCTCACTCTTGTTCAATTCAACACCCCTAAAGATATCCGTATACTTCGCTCACATACAGTAGTACACCCCGTACATGCATTCGTACACAGGGCCATGCCAGCGACGTCCAGGCTGTCGCTTGGAGCCCCAGTGGGGGGGCCCTGGCCAGCGGTAGTAACGACGGCAGTGTACGACTGTGGGACATGGCCACCGGGGACTGCGTGGCCACATTGATGCTGGTACGTCGTTTCGTCGTACATCGTACGGTTTGGAAGTAGGAGTGGGAGGAGCTGGGGCTGGGGTTGTCGTGATGGGAGAAGGGCGGGGGGGGATTGGGTTTTCGGTTGGTGGGGCTTTCCGGGGTTTTAGGGTTTTACAACACGGAGAAACAGACTACGATGGAATGCAGACCTGTCGTACTGACGGAGGGGTCCAGGCCGAACCCCCAACTCCCCATCTTCCCTCTTCCCTTCCCTCAACCCACCCGCCCTCTCTCGTCCTCTTCTCGGGTTCGATTCGGATTTATATTCCTCTTATCCCCGCATTCACTTCCTCCCCTCTTTCCCGCCCTTTCCCCCGCAGAGTCAGCCCGGGGAGGAGGTTCGCTGTGTTTCGTGGAGCCATGATGGCCGTACATTAGCCAGTGGCAGCAACCTGGGGGAGGTGCGGGTGTGGGATGCGGCCAGCGGAGACTGCGTGCTGGTGCTGGAGGTGAGCTGGAAGGAGAAGGGAGGGGAGTGGAAAAGGGGGAGGAGGGGAGTGGAAGGAGGGAGGAGGGGAGGGGAGTGGAAGGAGGGAGGAGGGGAGGGGAGTGGAAGGAGGGAGGAGGGGAGGAAAGTAGAAGGGAGGAGGGGAAGGGAGGGGAGTGGAAGGGGGGGAGTGGAAGGGAGGGGAGTTCAAGGGGGGGAAGATTGTCCCCCGCATGCAAGCGAAGCTATCTGGACGTAGGGCGCTGAACGGGGGAGGAGCGGTCAAGGGAGGGGGGAGGAGGGGTGTGCCGGTGGGGTAGGGTAGGGTGTGTATGCGGTTGCGGGTTTGGGCAAGGGTTTTGGGGTTCGAGTTTGCGGCCGGGGGAGGAGGGGACAGTTGGCGGAGTACTTGCAGGACGGGAATATAGGCATGGCTGTTGTCAGTTGGTGTGTGGCATTAGTTAGGTATTGATGCGGTACGGCAGCGGCAGCAACAGCAGCGACATTATCGGCGGCGGCTTTTGGCCCCGTGCCGTACATTCTGCCGTAGCCCCGCGACGTCGGCGCCGTACAATGCCCTCGTGCTGTGTTACGTGGTTTTGCACGACAGGGTCATGTGGATGCCGTACTCAGCGTGGCCTGGAGTCCCCGCGGCGGTCTCCTAGCCAGCGGGGGCGAGGACGAGACTGTACGGCTATGGCACCCGGCCAGTGGGCAGTGTACGGCGACCATGCTGGTGATTGGGATGGAAAGGCGGGAAGGGGGGAGAGTGTGATACAAAACACTGAAGGGGACTTTTAGGGTCGAAGTAAACCCTGCTAGACCCTAATAACGATAAAGAAACCCCGCTCGCGTTTTACACAACGCGATGTACGACATGTAGTACATTAGCACACATTCGCATTTGCTTCGCCTTTCTGTATTTCCTCGCCTCCCGGTCAACTTAGGTCAACTTTCAATACTCTCGTACCCCCCCCCCCGACAGGGACACGCGGGTTCCGTTCGCAAGGTGTCTTGGAGCCCGGATGGTCGTACACTCGCCAGTGGCAGCGACGATGCCACCATTCGGTTGTGGGAGGCAGCCAGTGGCGAGTGCGTGTCTACAATGGAGGTGTGTGTATGTATGTACGTATGTATGTACGTATGTATGTATGTATGTATGTATGTATGTATGTAGGCGGCGATGGGGGTTTCGTGGGGGAGAACGGGGAGGAAAGGAGGGGGGGATAGCGGTACGGCAAACCAGCTCGCGGACGGGAGGGCAGGGGGGGACGCGAGAAGGGAAAGACGCGAAGGGATTACCCCCCCCCCCCCGGTCGTGGGAGGGGGGAGGGGTTTTTTTCGAGGCAGGCGGGGTGGACGAGATGTTTTATTGCGTGCGGGTGTCGAGAGGGGAGATGTACGAAATACAAAACAAAACGGTCAAAGGTACGGGAGAGGGGAGAGGCTAAAATGTGAAAACGTACTGCGGGAGAGACGAGTGTGTGTGTGTGTGTGTTTTGGGGGGGAAGCGGGGGGGAAAGGGTGGGGGGTACAACAGGCAGGATGCAAAACCGTAGTAGTAGCAAGAACGGCAGCACGCCCTCTTAACAAACCCTAGGAAGATGCCAGCCACCAGGCCCTCCCGGGCACCCGCCGTACTGCCGTACCTTCCCCGTTATTCCCCCTTCCCCCTCCCCAGAGGTTTGCGGCTTTGCACGCTTGAGGGGGATGGGGACATGTTGGCAGTTGGTCCCACTTCTTCCTTAGGAAGCCATCATCACAATCATTTGAACCGCCATCTCCCCCCTCTCCCCCCTCTGCCCCTCAACCCTCTTAGGGTCACTCCTGGCCGGTGACGTGTGTGTCCTGGAGCCCGGATGGACGAGATTTGGTCAGCGGGTCAACGGACCAAACCATTCGAATCTGGGACGCGGGAACGGGAGTTTGCCTCGGGGGGCTGGAGGTGAGGGGGGAAGGGGTGTATGTGTGTGTGGAGGTGAGGGGGTGTATGCGGGGGAGAGTGGGGGCACCGGGCGCCGGGGGAAAGGAGGGGGACGCAGGGAAAGGGGGGGAGTGGGGGGTTGGGTTTGCGGGTGGAAGGGAGGAGTCGTGTACACAGTAACGCAATGTAGAGGGAAGGGGGGTCACCTCGCTTTGGCGTTACCGGGGCTTTAGTATCCGATGGTGGCGTTAGTGCCTTTGGTGCCAAACATTGTGCACAACACTACCCCCCAGCATGTTAGTATAGTATTTATAGTGGTTATGTGTGCCGTACTGTGTACCAGTTACTACAGATACATAAGTACATACATACATACATGCAAACTTCATACATACATATATACATATATAATACATACATAACCCTATCCCCGGTCGCCCCCCAGGAGTTTTCGTACAGTGTGGCCTGGAGCCCCGACGGTCGTACACTGGCCAGTGGCGGCAGCATCGACCCATGTGTACGGCTGTGGGACGTGGCCGCCACAATTGGGGCGGCGGAGGAGGGCGCGGGGTCAGGAGGGGGAGGGCAGCAGGTACGGCACGTGTGTGTTTGCGTGTGTGCCGATATTTTACTTATTTGTGTGTATTCTTCAAATCAAAAAACGTTTTCGCCCAGGAGGCTACCGGGGGTTCTGCATCGGAGGGGTTTTCCTTCCTACTTCCCTTTCCTACCCCCCCCCCCAGCTTCCTAAACCCCTTCCTATCCTCAGACCCCTTCTGCAGTTAGCCCCTTTGGTTTTGCAAATGCAAATATTCTAAAATTATCATTACCATATAATCTCTTCCCCCCTCCCACCTCCCCCCTTTCCCTCCCTTTCTCCCACCTTTTCCCCACCTTTTCCCCACCTTTCTCCCCCCTCAAGGGCCACTCGGACATTGTCAACAGTGTGTCTTGGAGCCCGGATGGTCGTACACTCGCCAGTGGCAGCGACGACCGGACCATCCGGCTGTGGGACGCGAGTACGGGCGAGTGTACCGCCACCTTGGAGGTAGGGGGGAAGTACGGACGTGTGTTTTGCGTGTGTATGGACGTGTTTGTATCTGTGTGCCTCGATATGTATGTCGTTGTGTTCATTCGCGTAAATGTTCTTTTGTGAATGTGCCTGTTCGTGCGTATGTCTATGCGTTCTCTTTTTTACATGTTTGTATGTCTGTATGTCTTACTGCATCTCTGAAAGACATACATGTCTGTCTTCCCACCTTGTTCGGCAATTCCTTCACACTCCAAATATACGAACACACAAACACACACTTGCGAGCTGACCAGGAACTAAGTTGATGCGCCGTTGATCCGCTAGATTTGGTTGGATGCTGGTGGTGAGTTGCCGAACCCAACGAATACACTCTGAAGTCGGATGGGGTGACGGATTAGGGTGCCCCTCTAGCAGGGGAGAGCAGGGACTGCCCCGGGAAAGGGGGGCGCTGGCGAAGTTAACCACCCTGTAACAACATACACACGAAAATACCTCGCCTCTTCCTCGCCCTCCCCGCCGGCCCCGCTCTCACCCCCCCAGGGCCCCCTGGATCGTGTGTTTGCCGTATCCTGGAGCCCGGACGGTCGTACATTGGCCAGTGGCAGTAGGGACATGGGGGTACGGCTTTGGAATGCCAAGAGCGGGGGTTGCACCAACGTGCTCAAGGTATGGTGTGTATGTATGTATGTACGTGTGACGTGTCGATGCGTGTGATGGTGACGTAGGATGTACGGAAGCTGATTCTGAAGCAACCGGAAATTAAAGGGAGCTCAACCAACAAACCAAACAACCAAGCAATCTTGAATGACATTATTTTTACAACTGTCAACTACTAACCGCCTCGACAGGGTCACCTGGACACGGTATACAGCGTGACGTGGAGTCCCGATGGTACGGCACTTGCCAGCGGCAGCGGTGACAAGACGATTCGGTTGTGGAGTACGACAAGTGGGCAGTGTACGGCCACATTGGAGGTGTGTGTTGAGTGTATATGTATGTGTGTGTTTTGGTAATGGGGGGCCCGTACGGGACAGGGGGGCTGGTGGGGGGGTTATGTGTGGAGGGGTGTGGGTTCATATCATGACGTGTCATGGCCGTTTTACTCGACGGACTGCCCTAGCGGCCTAGTGCTTTATCATCATCGTCACCATCATCATCACCGTTCACTTGTATCCGCACATTCGTGTATATACATGTATAAATTACGTACAAATGCATATATGTATATCTGTGTATACATTTGCATGAATTTACATATGTATTGTGAAGATATAACAATCGACTGGTGCGTGGTGAAAATGGTGACTGTGCGTGAGGGGCCATGTGACGAGCTGCCAATCAATCGTGTCTTTGTGTCTGTATGAGTGTCTGTGAGTGTAATTATATGTAATGTTGAGCTTATGTATGTTTGTGTATGTGTATGTAAGTTTATCTGTCTGTTTGTATGTCGCAGGGTCATTTGGACACTGTTTGGGCGGTGGCCTGGAGCCCGGACGGGAAGGCACTGGCGAGCGGAAGCATTGACGCCAGTGTACGAATATGGGATCCTGCGGCCGCCAGGTGTACGATAAAAATGGACGTAAGTGCCGTACCGTACCGTACTCTCTCTGTCATTAAGCGTCTCTCAACGTTCCAGGGCGGTGACACCGCTTGAGTAGTTCCTTATCTGTGTATGTGTCCGTATACACACACACGTCCCTCCCTTTTACATACATACATACATACATACATACATACATACATACATACATACATACGCACGCATACAGGGGCACTCGAGTGAGGTGCGGAGTGTGTCTTGGAGCCCGGACGGTCGTACACTCGCCAGTGGCAGCATCGACATGACCATTCGGTTGTGGGATACGGCAACTGGCAACTGTACGGGAGTACTGCGGGTGAGCTGTCGGTGGGGGGAGGAGGGCGGGCGGGGTGGGGGGATGAAGGCGGGGGAGGTGTTTTGGGGGTAATTATGTTTTTTCAGTTGGAACGCTGGTCACCTTGTTGATGTTGTTACAGGGTGGTTAAGCTTCACCAGCGGCCCCCTTTCCCGAGGCAGTTCCCTGCTCTCCCCTGCTAGAGGGGCACCCTAATCCGTCACCCCATCCGACTTCAGAATGTGATCTTTGAGTTTGGCAACTCACCACCAGCATCCAACCATTTCTAGCGGATCAACGGCGCCACAACTTAGTTCCTGGTCAGCTCGCAAGTCGATAAAATCACGTTTATAAGATGGGGGGCCACCTCCCAACTCAACACTCCTCAAACACCCGAGAAGTCGGCAGGCGAATTTGAACCCGGACACTCCGGGAGCAGAACTCAGGCCTTAACCTCTGCCAGCCACCTTGTTACTTTCCCCTCCTGATCCCCCACCCCTCCTGCTGCCTTCCCTCCCCACCCGTCCCTCCGGTCGCTCCCCCTGCCTTCCTTACTTCTGGCGTATCACTCTACCCCTCTTGTCATCCCCCAGCTTCGCTCGTTCGCGGTTCATCTCCCCCACCCGTCACCCCCGTCCTCACCTCCTCTTTTATTCCGTCCACCACCACCACTTCCCCCACCACCACCTTCAGATGGCAGTACCCCTCTCCCCCCTCCCCCCCGGTCTCGCAGGGGCATTGTGGTTGTGTTTTCAGTGTCACCTTCAGCCCAGATGGTACGACACTGGCCAGTGGGGGCCGGGACAAAAATGTACGACTGTGGGACGTGGCGGCCGGCGGAGAGCTTGTTACCGTACTGCAGGTACGTACGACACTGCACGCGGTATAGCATGGTACGAAAATGGTTGCGTTGAAAACCCTTCCCCCCGAACCCGAACCCGAACCCGCCTTTCCCCCCCCCCACTCCCCACAACCCTGTCCTCCCCGGGCCCCCGCAGGGCCACCCAGACGATGTGAACAGCGTTTCTTGGAGCCCGGATGGTCGTACACTCGCCAGTGGTAGCGACGATGAAACTATTCGAGTGTATGTCAGGGAAGGTTGAGGGGGGGGGGAAACGAGAGGGGGGAGGGGGAAATGCGATTTCTCACCTACAAAGAGGATAACAAGGGGTATCAGGAAGTTGCGAAGAGGAGAACACAATCTGCAGCGCCGGACTTGCGCGTGATGTCTGTGTGCCTGTCCGTCTGTTTGTTCTGGGTGGGGTTGGGAAGGAGGGTTTACGCCGTACGGTGGATTACGGCACGGTACGGCAGGTCACGATACGGCGTATGTACGGCAAATGCTGAAGTCCGTCCCAACGTTTAGCAAACGCGGTTGAGAAGCACACAGCAAGTGCGTGCGGGGTCAGTCCGGAAGGTGATGTAGCTGATAGGGGCTTCACAGGGGGACTTATTAAAATGGCGATGGCGATGATGATGACACAATTCATACTGCACTGCTTTGCCTGGGCTTGCTGGTGCTGGTGCTTTAATTTGTTTTGATCTTTTGCTGCCTGCCTGCCTGCCTGCCTGCCTGCTGAGTTTGAGTTATGTGTTGGAGAGTTCCGAAATGGGAAACAGCGATGTAACGCTGGATGTTAGGGAGGCAGGGGGGATGTTAATTGGCCGCAATGGCCATCAGTATAATATGATGGGGATGATGACTGCTATATAATTATAATGGGCCGCAAACAGGGAGCGCAAATTGTTGCACTTCTGAGCTGCTCACTATGAGTAGGTGATGAGAAAGCACGTGTGTGCCGGTGTGTGTGTATGTATGTGTGTGTGTATGTGTATGTGTGTGTATGTATGTGTGTGTATGTATGTGTGTGCGCCGGTGCTTTCTTTGTGCTTTAACCCACACCCCCGACCCCATGCGTGCTTTTGTGTATAAGTGTACGGCAGCACCGTACCATCACGCCACCACTGGGGGGCATCGCTAGGGGGGTGAGGAGGGCTGTTTGGGTTTTGCTAAGTTGCTGCTGCTGCTGCTGCTGCTGTCGGTATTATTTTCTTTGTTTTGGGTTTGTTGTGTTTTTCCTCCTTTTTCGCGCTTTCACATGCACACACATACACACAAACACACACTATTAATAAGAAGCGTTTAGTCGGGGGGGAATTGTCTATTGACGCGCAACCAGGCAAGCAGGTTGTTTCGCAGTCAGCACTTGGAGCCGCAATAATACCTGCTGTGTATGTACGGCAAATGACTATTTTTTATGCTGCGTGTTTGTGGCGCATGGTGCTGTTGTGCGTAGCCGGTAGTTAATTAGTTGTAATTCAGTCAGGGTTACCCAACTGCTCATGCCGTCGCGATGGGATAGGAGCTGTTTGTACGACATATGGTGAGCGAGAGAGAGAAAGAGAGAGAGAAAGAGAGAGGCGTGTGGGGATATGGGGTGGAGCCGGAATTTCTCTTCTCGTTCATGTCCGTGGGGGAGTTGTGACCCCTATTGCCGCCCCTTATGTGTATACTGTGTATACGTTTGTATGTTTGACGTTTTTCATTTGTTTGACCTTCATCCCCCAATATTGGAATGTCTTAACGACATTCCGCCAACATGCCATGAGAGCGTTGTGTGCGGCTGACTGGGAGGGCGGGGGAAGAGGGGGTTATTAAGAGGGGGTTGGGGATTGGGGGATGGAAAAGAGAAGGGGGGCAATGCTTCGTGGGCTGTACAGCATATCGACCACGTGGTGTAATAAGGTGTACGGCATCTCCAAGGGGAGGGTGAAGTATTGTGCCGCATCAGGTTTTGCCCCTTGCTCCTGTCCCCTGCGAGCACGTATTGTTGTTGTTGATGCTGGTGGGGTTAAACTCCTGTATATGTGTGTATGTGTAGCTATATGTATGTGTAGCTGTATGTATGTGTAGCTATATGTATGTGTGTATGTGTGTGTGTGTGTGCGTTGGCCAAGATGGAAAAACAGGTAGGCTAGAAAACGGTGTGCTTCGTGTGACTGTACGGAAGATTGTGTCGTGCATTTCGCTCCCTTCTTCGCTGCACCCGATTGTGTGTTTGTACGGTTGACTCTGCTATTTAGGTATGTTTGTATGTACGCACTAACTGGTGCCGTACAACTTCATTGGGCCCCATTGGGTTGTATCCCCTTCTTCCACAATGGGTGCTGCCGTCGCAGCGACCTCCCATTGCAACAGCCCCCCCCCACCGGCGCATAAGTCCCCCCACATGTGTGTATGTATGTATGTGTGTGTATGTATGTATGCGCAGCTGTACATGTACGACATTAATCTCCACAGCCAACGACGTAACCTAACGCACAGCGTTTCTTATATTCATTCTAAACCTAGGCAGGATGCAATCCATCTTAACTAAAAATATTGACTTTATTAATTAATTATGGATTTGTCCATTTGGCCATATCGGAATTCAAATGGCCACTGCGATCGCGAGCCCTTGCTGGCTGTTCTGTGCCGCCTACAGTTTAGTGGTGATCGGCGTACGGCGGTGATGTGTGAGGGCTCGGAAGGGAAAACGCCGTCCGACAGACTGACAGACTGGCTGACTGTGTGCATCCCTGACTGCTGTTGCTGATGTCCAGTGCTGTGATCGTGAGTGTATGTATGTATGTACGTCCGATGTAACATGTCGTACAATCGGTACATCAATCCCAAGGCAGTGGAGTCGACAACATCGTTGACCGGCCACATATACTATACACACACACACCCCACTCTTGATTGGGAAAAAAGGAATCTCAGCATCACGATGGATTTTGAAGGTCCTCATTATGCTAGTC
Organism: Volvox carteri f. nagariensis; assembly: GCF_000143455.1. Lineage (NCBI taxonomy): Eukaryota > Viridiplantae > Chlorophyta > Chlorophyceae > Chlamydomonadales > Volvocaceae > Volvox > Volvox carteri. The sequence goes on from NW_003307648.1 coordinate 101,855, forward strand.
GGCTCACGGACCCGACCAATAAAGTCGATATAGACTTATAAAACCCTAAAACCCTAAATCCTGTGAATGTTATAGCAGATGAAACATTAATGTCTCAACTCAAAAAGAGGGTTTTACCCGGTTGCACATTTGCTGTCTTAGGGCAGGGTCCGTTGCGCCTTATATGCTATGTCAATTATCACCTAATTGCCATCAACATCATCTTCGGTTAGCTTAGTCGGTAGAGCGTACGACTGTTAACCATAAGGTCGACGGTTTGAAATAATCATCGAGCAGATACGATGAGGGGTCATAGCTCAGATGGTTAGAGCTACGCTGCCTGCGCGCCTGCTTAGCGGTTGAGCACCGTCAATGACTCGCAGTAAACTGAGAGCCGCAGCAACAGCACTAACACTAGCAGCAGCAGCAGCAGCAGTAACAGTAACACTAGCAGTGGGGACATACAGCAGCGCCAATTAAACAATTATATACCCGAGGGGTGTTGTGTGTTGACTCATCCTCCGACACATCCAGGACTACCACCTGAGTTGTTGTTGTTGCTGCTGCTGCTGCTACTGTTGTTGACGAGGGGTTGATTAAATTGTGTGGGCAAAGCTCTCGCCCTGAGGAAGGAGGACGAGCACCGTCGGGGGCCCGGACCGGACCGGGGGCCGAAACGCAGCAGCAGTGCAGGGGCGGCCGCGCTGCTCCACATCCTTCTGCTCGTCCGCACGCGCCTCCCACCCACCCTCCCTCCCTCCCTCCCTCAATCAATCAATCCAGCCAGCCAGCCGGGGCGATCTCCCAGCCCCTGGGTCGCCCCATAGCGCTGCCGCCCAGCACCTGTTGTTGCTGTTGTTGCTGCTGCTGATGGGTAATGCAATGACGACCTGAGAGGTTGCAACCCCAAATGAACCAATCCGTAAATGAAAGCACCAGGCGAATACTTAAGGAGATGGGGGTATACTGAGTATAAGTATATAAGTTGAACCCCCCAATACGCGGGTCTCGGACATGTCGGGGTCATCTATGCAGCACTTCTCTCTTAAGCAGGAGGGGTCTCCAGATCTGGCACCACTTGGGGGCTGTGGGCTCTACAACCAGAGGTGGCCGAGGTTTATGAAAAGTAAAAAACTCCATTACCACGGGGTTGTTATTATGTGTGTCATCTCGTCCTCCTCTGTTGTTTGGTCCATTAACATGTACCACACATCGTAGTACTCCGGTAACACGGTGCACTTGCATGCCGGTATGTATACCCCCCTCCCCTTCATTTGAGCAAAACGAAAACCACCCACTCGCCTATGCGGGCTTGGGTCCCGGGGCTTTCCCCTTCCCCCCCAGCAGCAAACTGTGCCAAAGCCCGCACCTGGTTCTCACCGTAACTAACGCCCCTTGTATCCCTACTGTAGCTACACTAGCTGTACAGATGCTATATTAGTCCCCTAGTGCTCCCCTGCGGACTGCACGGACTGCATGCACCACAGCCTGCCATCCACGACCGAGATGACCGGGTGGTGGTGGTGGTGGTGGTCAGCTCCCACCTCATCCCACCCGTGCTGGCGCGGCACTCCGGGCTCTGTGAAGCCTGTCACCTGCAGCCAGAACTCTAGGACCACGTGCCCCTTGGCGACTTCAACCCTGGGCTTGGGTCGTCCGGGTCCCCCACGTTAGCCCCTGGCCCCTGTTAGCCTGGTTGCGGCCCCCGACCCCACCCGTGCACTCTCCGTCTCTGTCAGGGCCGCCGGCGCCACGATGTCCCCCCCCCCACACACACATGGTGGGGTCCCCGGTGGCGGCTCAGCAAGACACACATTGCCCTGGCAATCAGTTGGCCCTAGTGATCGGCATGGCCAACTGGTTCTCGATCTGCTGTATCAACACTTTGGCAGCCGGGCAGTTCTAGAAGTGGTGGGCGCGCGGTGTGCATTGCTGGGGCCCCATCCAGATAGCTCAGGGTGTGTGTTATGGAGGGAGGGGGTTGCTGCCAGGCAGAGGGAGCCCCTCCACCACCAGACCCTATAGGGTCTCCTTGTGCTCGTGCTCCAAATGATGTGGCAGAGCCGACGCAGCATATCCCGCACACATCACGTGGGGGCTGCTGTGTCTGCCGATGCTGCAGCTACTCCCTGGCGGCTAACGTGCCTAATGTTCATAGGCGGCATGCAGTCACGCCCGGTGCACCTCTATCCCCTGTGCAGCTGTAGCTGAGTGGCGAGTCTGACTGTCAGGTCCTGAGTTTGACGGTCAGCCCAGCAAGCAACCGAAGCGCCACCTTACAGTGTATCCAGCCTAGCCTCCCGCTCCGGGTGATCCAGGACGTTCGGTCCGTGTGTGTGCATGTCTGTGTGTGTTGTGTGCTTGGTCAGGCTGGTGGTGGGGAAGAGTCTTGCTTCGTGTCTCAGGCTCAGAGCGTGGACTCCCTTGACTCGTGAGAGCGTGTGGCGCCTCGTCCTCCCTCCCGGGGAGGAGAGCGGAGCTAGCGGACCTGTGGCTCTCGGCTGCTTAGGAGGGGGAGGGGACAGAGGCCCCGTCCGCGGGAGAGCACTAAGGCGGTACTTCTGTTGGGGCCGGGTAGCAGCTGTTGGCCAGTTTCATGCCCGGTCACATACTTGTAACCTTCAGATACACACACACACACACATACAGACACACGCGACGCACACACACTCAGAATGTTGGGGGGAGTTGCGGCCTGGCTCGGTGTGCTGCTGGGTGGTGGATGCACGGCAAGAAATTTTGGGAATGGAAGTGTGAAGGAGGAGCATACATTTGCTGCCTTGCATGCTAACCTGCGACTAAGAGCGTGGGTGGGAGGTAGCCCCAATGCTATCGGGGTCGCAGTAGGTAGTAGTGGTAGTAGGTGGTGCCGGCAGGAGCAGCCGACGAAAGGCCACTGCCACCATGTAATCAATCGGACTCAGCCTTCATTGTACAGTATCCCCGGGCGGCATCAAGATAAGCTCCGGCACTTAGTTGCCTGCTGAACAACCCCCCAGCGGGCAGACCACGCGTAGTTGTGTTGGCCAGACGCGGCCAGTGCCGGAGGTCACAAAGTCGGCGACTGCTTTGTCGGTAAATGCTGCGTGTCCGAGGGCAGAGGTGTGGTGGTTGTGGAAATATGGCAGTGGGGGTGACCCTTCTCCCACCGCAGATGAAAACCTGTAAGCACCCAGGAGCAAGAGGACGAGTGCGTTGGCTACCCACACCTTCGAGCTGAGTCGCGTCTGAGCTCGCCGTGCATCTGAGCTGGTGCTGGTGTGTGAGGCTTGGTTGGGGAGGCAGGTGTTGGATGCTCGCCGCTGTGGGCGTGCAGCTGCATATTCACCTTTGCCCTTCCCCCGAACCCGGGCTTGGCCCCAGGCCCCGAAAGGCCCCAGGCCCACCTTTTCCAACTGGGACAGGCCGTGCTGGCTATTTCCTGAGCAGGACCGTGTGCATGTGCCATATTGGTTTGTGTTGGTGCGACTGCCGGTCGCCTTGAGGCACCTCTTCCTGTACTGCTGGCATGTCCGGAATGAAAAAGATTTTGCATGTCGATAATATGAAAGGAAGCCATCAAAGGCGCACGCGGGTGGGAAAAAACAAAAAAAACGAGGCTTGAACCGCACGCGGGCGTGGAGAGGTCCACCGATGCACATGTGAGCGAGGAACAAGCCACTGATCGCACGCGGGCGAAGCTTGCCACAAAGGGGACTTGAAGGGATGGGAGCAGCAAGCGGGCCTAGGGCAGCTCCATCAGCGGCGCCGCTTTTCGTCGCGTGCCCGTCAAGTCCCCTTAATGGCATAGCAGCTATACAAGCTATAGTTCTGCTGAGTGAAAGGCAAAATGCCTGAAACGAAGAGCGGAAGCGCAATTTGCCACCGCCACTTGATACCGGTTGAACGATAGTCGCACAGAAACAGACTTGGAGGCTCGGATCGCTTCGCTCCGTCGCGTCAAAGTCAGCGTAGAGCAACGAAGCGGTATCCTTCTCAGCCGTTGTCCACCGTCCGTAATAACATAAGGTGTAAGGCACCTTAAAACGTGAGCAAGTAGTGCTTAGGGATCCACTGTCAATCGGACATCTTCGGGGATGCGCTGCAACCGCTTCAGTTCCTTGAAGGCCGGCAAAGTAAATGATGTATGGTGACGGCAGCTCGCGACAGCATTCGCGATTGCCGCAGCGGTGATCCTGCCTGCCAGGGCTTACTTGAAATGAAGGCGGCCCCATCTACCCCTGCGGCCGTTGAAGATGCTGACCCGGCCAATCAAATCCATGATGTTTCGGTCCGTTCGGTAGGAAAGAACGCCGCCTAAATGGCATGGCTTGTTGGCCGTGTCTACCGTTCAGGAGACGACCGGAACGGCTGCACAATGCAGACGCAGGACCCCGATAGCATCGCCGAGCGTGAAGGGTGTAGTCTAGCTAAATATATTTGCGAGCAAGAAACCCACTTCCTCAGGAGGGATGCAACGGGGTTGATTTGTTCCACTTTCAGCTTTCAGAAGTCGAGTAGGTGTTGCGCCGAAGAGTAAGTACAAATGGATTCGTAAGCACAACTTTCCTGCTCTATAAGCAAGGGCGCATTGGAATCAGGTCCTAGGCGACGCCGATCACGCAATGGCTGTCGTGTCTGTCGGACAATGTCAACTCATTCCGGATCCTTGAGGCCGCCACCTCAAAACTGGCTCGCAAGTACACAGGCAACGCAAACATTGTTTTTGTTTACAGCAGATATGCTCAGAGAAATTACATTGCGTGTCTTAATTGCTTTATAGCCCAATATGTCCGCCGCTCTTTGTGCCGGCTTCCTGCTTGCCGCAGTGGCCTTTTGGTTCTATAGACGTTCTGAACGTCAGGCAGAGGAATCGAGGAGGTTGCAATCGGAACTTAAGGCAGCCCTCAGAGAGCGAGATGCTGAACAGCACTTTAATTACAACGTCACCCAGCCAAAGTTGGTGAGTTACGAAGGTTCTGCTTCGATGCTATCTTCAATGAAGGATTTCAGCAATGCAAGTACACTATTTTTCATTGGATCATTTTCCCGCGTTATTCCTGTACCCAGTGTCCCCTTCGTTAGTAACTTCTCCTTTTCTTTTGCAGGAGGAGCAACGGAGACATATTGAAAAGATCGAGCGAATAAACGAAAGATTGAACGAAGTGCTGACTCACAGGGACAAGAGGATCGAAGAGCTCGAGTGGGTATAGGGTTTAAACGAGGTTGGCGTCCTATTTCCGAGGGATGATACTAACCGCATTTTTCTGTTCCTCAGAAACGAGAACAAAAAACTTGATGGCCTGCTGAGGGAGAAAAAACAAAATTTCCGTCGTTATATGCTCGCCGAGCAAAACCGACAGCCGGCGCCTGTCAGCCTATTGACACCAACGTCCGCCACCCGTGGCTTGACGGGTATACTGGGTTTGGCATCGACACCAAATGCAGCCTCTCCTGGCTACCGCTTGCCGGCTGGTTCGGCTGCGAAAGTGCTACGTACCCCTGTCTTCACGTTTGGCTCTCTCTCCAGTCCCTCCACCCAAGGTGGGTCAGCTGCCATAAGGAAGCGTCGCTTGTCTCTGCAAGTACGCATGTGGGTCATACACACACAGCACGGCGCTGTCCTTACTTTGCTCACCCGTCCGCCGTTCCCCCGGTTGCCTCCCGCTTGTGTCCTTCAGGTGCACAGGTCGAGGATGATGAGGCTTCCTTCAGCCGCGCCGGCCCGCAGGTGCGCACCCCTGCACCCCTATCGTTGTGAACTCTTTTGCTCGCTCGGTTACCCTGTATTCTTGTATATGCCCACTGCTGCGCTGTGCAACCGCCTTGACATACGGAGGGCCTTTTGGGTTTTTGCAACCACCATCAAAATCTAGTGGTGATGTTGCAGTGATTACTGGATGGGTCCTGACCGCCGGTGGTGCAGGTCGGCTTTCCTGGCAGCTATCCGAAGTCCTTGGTGCCTAACGGTGGATATGCTGTCAGTTGCGCACCTGACTTTTCTCCCTCACATCGCTTAATGCCCTCTTAATGATATGAGATAGTTTATACTTGGCTGAGGTTGAGATTATCTTTTGCTCTTCCAGGGCGGACATGGAGGTCAGAGCAGCGAACTGCTGCAGCAGGCTCGTCCAGATGTCACACAGCTGGAGGCAGAGGCCGTAGGCCTTCGCGAGGAACTACAGCAGGCGCTGCAGGCTGCGGCAGGCCATGAGGCGGAGGTGTACAACATTCGCGAAGAATTGCAGCAGGCGCGGCAGGCAGCGGCAGGGATAGAAACTGAGCTCAGACAGGCGCAGCAAGCTGTTATGGGGCTCGAGGCCGAGAGGACGAATTTCCGTGGAAAGCTCAGGCACGCGCAGCAGGCCGTGGCGGGCTACGAAGCCGAGACGAAGAACCTTCGTGAAGAGTTGCAGCACGCGCAGGACACCGTGGCACAGCTCGAGGCGGATGCAAAAAGCCTTCGCGAAGAGTTGCAGCAGGCGCGGCGCAATACGTCGCAGCTTGAGGCGGAGGTGTTGGACTTGCAGCAGCAGCTGGAGGCGGCGGTGCAGCAGGCAAAGTCTGCGACATGGGCTGCCGAGCAGGTTGCTGAGGTGGTGGAAACCGCTGCAGCCGCTATTCAGGAAGCTGAAGGGGCAAAGGAAGACCTGGTTGACCACAAGATGAGCCTGGAGCTGCAGGAGCTTCACGAGCAGTGCGTCCAACTGAAGGTACTGTACCGAGGTGCAGCTACAGATGTCGTCAGTCTGGCTTTGGGTGGTCCCTTCTCTTCCACATGTGCTCATCTGTTTGCACAAGCCGCAAGGTGGCAAATCATAGGTGGTCGTAGGTACTTTTTCCCCCCGAGCGACGCGAGCTGTTTTGTCCACGGTGTGGTGTCCGTGCGTGTACGCATCCGTGCGGCAGCGTGCGTGTCGCCTTTGTGGCCACCAGTCGAATTTGTAGCATAGGTGGTAACATGCCCCAGGTCTCCAGGATGGTTGGCGTCTAGAGGTTCTTCTTTAATCCCAATTGTTGATACGGAGCCTATGGGTCATTATTCAGTCACGAAAACGTAGCTACTCTGTCTGTATTGCGAATACCAATCCACGTTACATTCTTGATTGTTGCACTTTTGGCAATGATATACCAGGCAAAGGTGGAGGAGCTTTCCACACGGAACAAGAGTCTTCAGCAGGATGCAAAAGCAGCCCGAGTAAGTGATAATAGAAGTTACAAGTGGTGAGGAGCAAGTAACAAGAATTGTTCTTTGTAATTTATATTATTTGTCATAAAGCAATATTTTTCCAAATTTTGTTTCTCGCTCATAAAAATTATACAGTGGAAGTTGACATGTTTGACAGTTTTGTAAGCATTGAATAAGAAGAATAGAATTAAAACTGTAAATAAAACTTTGTTGCAGGCATTTTGTATATTTTAAAGGTTATGATGAAGAAATCACTGTATTGATAAAATTGATTGGTAGTAGAATAAAAGTATAATAAGTATAATAAAAAAAGCTGGGATATTTCCAGATATTTATTCGATTATATTTTGTGCGCTAAAGCAGCTTGGGAAGACACACTCTCTATAAAGTATATATTTTGGGGTTAGGAAACTTATAATTGACTCCTTGCTGAATAGTTTGTGTACTTAATATTCAAGTCTGCAATAATTAAAAATCTTGGGGCTGCATGAATGGCGAACAGTTCGTGGCACCAACCTCTTTTCCACTGGATGTAGTTCTTAGTGTCTCTGTGCAAGATATGCCATTATCTCACGTTGTTCGTTATCGTTATGTCGCCATACTGTCATCATGCTCCGGATCTCACCGCAACACCGGGGTTTTGCTCCGCATTGAGCATGTGAGCCTGTACTGCCCGTATTAGGAGGCTTCAAAGTGCCGTCGTAGTCCGCCTCGAGTGCTCCGGTGCCCCGGGAGGACCCACCCCATCCAGAAACACATGACAAGTTGGTCGTGAGCCCTAGGGCTGGTAAGACCTAGAAGAGTCCTTACGCTGCGCGTTCGTTGCCTGCCGCGTTTCTCGCTGGAACGGTTTGTCAACAACAGGCGGAGGCGGAGGACCTGTCGCAGCGGAACAGGAGTCTTCAGTGCCATGTGGAGGAGGTCCTGGTAGGTGCAGGGGGGGTTCCGGGGGGTTGCTCTTCCAGCGCGCGGGTTACGGCTGGTCTGTCAGGCGTTGGAGCGTCCCGCCGCTGGGGAGAGGAGGCTTTTGCGTGCGCTGCGTGTGCTGCATCTCTTGGTTCTCGCACATCACCCGTGTTCCATGACCCGTTATACACCGTTATACCGCCTCGCGAAATAACTCCTCGGGGGGCTCTCGCCTCAGACCTGTAAAGGCTCGTGTAAAGGCGACGCTGGAATTTTCAAGTAATGAAATCCTTTGATCTTTGATTAAGACCGCAAGCGCATACGTTCCCGACGTCTGCTTATATATATATATATATATATATGACTTGGCCGTTCATTCGATTCGTTTTGTTAGCTTTCAGCCGCGCTATTGATGTCACCTGGGTTTCCTCCACCTGTCCATTTTGGCACTGTCAGGCGGAGGCAGAGGACATGTCCCAGCGGAATAAAAATCTGCAAAAGGATGCGGAGAAGGCCCAGGCGAGTATTGTCCGCATGCTTTATGAAGGTGTCCGTGTGGAGATTTATTTTTTGGCGGCGTCTGTGTTCCATTGAAGATTGTCCCTGGTATCGCCTTAAATGCAAGTGACACTGATGGGTTCTCAGTCGAACTAAGGGTTTCTCTACCGGTGATGCGATTTCAGAAAGGGCCGGCGACTTGTTAGGTAAATCCCTAGCGCAACAAAAGTGCGCCGTGCATGTATGTGCCACACTTTTCATTGCTGCGTCGCAAAAAACCTTTTTCCCTTGCAGATTGACCGTGACCAGCTCCTGGAAGCTTGCGCGAAGCAGCAGGTGCGAAGTTGGAGATTGGAGGAGGGAGAGGAGCCCGGGTTTACGACCAAAGGGGCAGGCCGGGCCGGAAGCGACTTGAAATGGGCTTTTGTTGTGTGTGCCTACCTCACCCGCGCTTCGGCGGCCTTTACGGGGTGTGTGGATATGCACGATGATGCATAGCTATCGTTATAGTGTACGACGCTCGAACGCGTTCTGCAGTAACGAGTGAAAAATTTTGGATTACTGGTTCGTTACCTCCTGCTAGATGCTCAGGTCCTCTGTCCTTACCTACATACCTTTCGGCCGTCTCCCCAACCTGGCTATGCTCTGTGCAAATGCAGTCAGAGCTGGACTGCCTGAGGTCGCAGCTCGTCACCTCCAGAACGGAGAAGGAAAGCGCGGCGCAAGTCTTGCAGCTCACCGCGGTGAGAAAGAGGGGCAAAGTGGCAGCCGGGGCTCTCTTTCTTTCTTTCTTTGCGTGTGGCTGCAAATAGCCCCTACGGCAGGGGCTGTATGTGAGCCTTATACCTTTCGCCACGCCTCGGCATGCGGTAGTAATAGTATGGTGGCAATCGGTAATAGTATAGTGACAACTAATTTTAGCTCATGGACTCCTAAACTAGTTAGGATTCCTGATAAACAAAGGCGCATGACCCGGGCCCTAAGAGATACCTCGTGTAAGGGCTACTAGGCCTTAAGAGACGGGGACGGGGGGTTGGGCCCGTAGCCACGGGGGATGGCGCTGCTTGTCACCATGGATGGCCTGCTTCGCAAATGATACCCACTCTGTCCACATATCACAGCCATGTATTTCCCGCGCAGAATATTACGTCGCATCCTCTTCGTAATAGTATGAAAACTTGTGGTGAAAAAATGTAATTGCACATGACATGGAATGCTCTGCATGGTGATCCATCGAAGCTGGTCATCCCTCACCACCCAACCCCCACCCGTGCCGGGCGTGAGGATTATGCCATCCCATTGTTCGATACTTAAATGTTTTAGCAAAACGTGCCGATTAAGTGCGACAGGGGACTTCCTGCACGCCCAAATCCGAACGGACTTCTGTCTCCGAGTGCCTCCGCCGTCGGCCTATGGGGGATGTAGCAGCTCCACTGCCACACACAGCATTGTGCATCGACTAACTTCTAATACTTGGTGAACTGAGGTTCCGCTGACTGTTGGAAATATGCGCTGATGAGGTCCCAGCTCGCTGTCCGGGTTATCGGTTTCGTCCCCCTCCGAGTGCAGGACCAGGTCGACTGCGAGCGGGAGCGGGCGTGCAGCCTGAGCGCTGACATGGAGCGCGCCAAGCAGGTAGTGGAGAGCATCCACCAGCGGATGTCGACTTTGGAGAGCGGCTGGCTCTTCAGCGGCTTGGGGGGCAGCTTTGAGGAGGTCTTACGGTGCGGTTGGGGGGTGGGAAGAGAGAACTGGGACCGGGCCGGTTCGACAGTGCACAGTGCTAAAGGAGGTGTATCTAAGAGGATGGATGGAAAATAGGTTGGATGGATCACTGGACGGTTCCATGGATGTGGATTGCCAGGAAGTGGACAGTCGGATCGGAACTTCCGGGATGGATAAATCCAGATACGTGCTGAGCACTGATGCTGCAATATGCATATATTGGTTCTTTTCCTCTTGGCGCAGTTTCCTGGAGCAGCTGGAAGACTTTGTGGTTGAGCGCAACGACCGCTGCGTCGCCCTGGAAGTAAGTCCCTATCGTCTGCATGCTTTGGTCGGTCACGCCGACCAGTCAGTAGGACAGCGCATGCGATGTGAGGGAGCGACTGGAAAGGGCAGGCGGGAGCTATCGGGACAAAGAGGAGTCCTTTGACTTTTGGGTGGGATCATTGCGTCACGATATGGTATCTTGGATATTGCATTACAACAAATTAATTGTAATATGCACATGTATTAATTAAATCGTTATTTTTCCAATTTACATTTGGCCATCATGCCACAGAGGCCCGGCACTGTCATCCTCCTCCTCGAAACACCCTCTTCCCCTCCCCATCTTGACACGCAGGCCCAGGCAGCCGAGCTCTCCCAGGACTTTGACAAAGTGGCAGAGGAGTGCAGCCGCCTGGGACAGGTGCGAAGTGGGAAACGCGTTGATGGCTGCATTGCTACTGGCGGTCAGGCTGTCGGTGTGTTGACGGTGCATGCCCTCCATCGAAGTTTTAGCCCTTGAGATGCGGACGGGCCTTATGCGCAATTGGTGGCCCAATGGTGACCTCCACGTGATGCCCCATCGGTCGGTGCTGTAGGACGTTTGTCTTCCATCATCTTTGTTGTCGTTGTTGCTGTTGCTGATGGACCCCTTCTCCCGAAGCAAATGCGCACCTGTCCATCTTTTCCACCCCACTTCTTTTACCACCACCACCGCCATCACTACCACAGCGCGCTGCGGAGCTGGCTGCGAAGCGCAGCGCCCTGTTGAGCGACGCGGTCAGGCTGACGGGTCTGTGCAAAGAGCTGGAGGCGGAACGCATGGCAGCGATCTCAGCACTGGAGGCGACGCGTCTGGAACGTGACGACCTGGCGCGTGTGCGGGAGTCCCTCAGCCGCAAGGTGGCTGACTTGCAGCTGCATTGCGAATCCGCCGGAGATGAAATAGCCGCCGCGGAGTCCCGGGTCGCGCAGCTTCAAGAGCAGCTGGCAGCCGTGGAGTCCCGGGCCGCCCAGCTGCAGGCAAAACTGGAAGCCTCGGACAGCCGGTGTGCGGAGTTGTCGGGTCAGGTTCGTCAGCTGCTTGAAGCTCCGGAGGAGGTGGATGCAGTGATGGTGGGTCTAATGAACGAGGTGGAGCGTGATGCGGAGATGCATGCGCTCTCTCAGGAGGTAGGTGTGTGAACCGCATGAAAAGGGTTTGGAGGGAGAGAGGGAGGGCCCTGGGAGACTAGGAATAACGATATCTCAAGTGTTCGCAACCATCAACGTACCCCCACCTCACCACCTGGTCTGCAGGCTGATGAACTACGTGGTGCCCTTGAAGCTGCCAATGCGGAGAAGGAACGGCTGCAGGGCCAGGTGGCAGACGCGAACACGCAGGTGGGTCCATTTCTGCCTCCTAACGGCTTATCGGCCTCGTAATGGAGCGGTGAGAGGCCGCTCGGCGCCGTTTTGTTGAGTAGCGAGAGCGAGGGAGGGAGGGAGTACTTTCAGGGCGTGTATGCGCGCGCGAGAGTTCCTATGCGTTCTTTCCTAAAGTTCTTTTTCGCCCCTTCGTCTGTGGCACTAAAACATTCCGCGCAGTCGCAGGGTGACGATGTGCTTGCTTCCAGCCCAGCGTCTGCTCTTTCTGAAGGTTTCCCATTGCCCTCACCAGTTTGCATTTTGGTGGGCAGCAGCAGTTTCTTGTTGCCGACGTATAGGCGCTTAGGTTTTCCTGAACGACTTCTTCTTTTACCTTTGCCTTTACCTTCATCTTTACCTAATTTGGGAGTACGACCACCGGTTCCCTTCAAACCGCAACGTCATATGTTTGATTATATGTTGAAAACGTTATATATGCTTTACAATATGCTTTTTATAATGAAGTTCTCTGATGAGGGTGTATCCGATGTCGGTGTCGCTGTCTTGTGGCAATGGACACCGGGGGACACTTGCAGAGAGAGAGAGAGAGAGAGCTAAGAGGGGGTCGTGCGGAAGGGGTGGGGGATTGCTGGCCCGGTCAGAGGGTTATGTTGTCCCCCAACGTCTCCTGGTGGTGGTGGTGGAGAACCCGCTTTTAGTCTCCCCCACCTGGTGTGCTCCTCCGCACGCCCCCTCTCGCAGTCCTGGACGCTGGTGGTCGCACCACCACCTGATGGCAGCGACTTGAACGAATGAATGACGCGCACGCGTGTCTGACGCCCGTAGAAACCGAAATTCGCACGCAATATAATGGGCCGATATAATGTATATAATGTAGTGCAACGCTATGAAGCACATAGATGACCGCCCGATGTGTCGGTGGCCATGTTGCACCCCATAGTGTGTGTTTGTGTTGCCGTTGAGTGCGAACGCAGTTTTTGAGGCCATTTGGGCCGCCTTAAGTTTTTACCCGGTGCCTTGCTATACATGATAAAATATACCCAAGGGTAATATACGCCGTGGTAGTCCCGGGGAGGTACCTGGACGGGGGGGAGCTGTTGAGAAAGAGACCCGGATCGGGTGTGCGGAACGTGACATACATACAGTGTTGCGGGTTTTGCAAACAACGTCGAATGCAGCAAATAGATGGGCGTGTTATTTTTTGTGCAGCAGGAGGCTTCATCCACATTAGCAGGAGGCTGCTGACATGCTTTTGTTAACTAACTTCTGCGATAGTGTACGTATGCCGGCAGCTTTCTTTGCCCTGTTGTATTACAGGCGAGAACAGATATCGTTCACGAAGCGGAATCGTCGATCAGCCATTAGTGGTGTCGTAGACGTGAAGTTGGTGATTTTGATCTTGTTGCGGGGAAGTTGCGCTTGACCGTTGTTGCAACTGCCCCATGGCCCCTGGATGTAACGGTTGGTGTTGCCGTTCGACTTGCCGCCAAGTTTTGTTTTCCCGAAGCTTCAAAGAAAGTTCTTCTCGATTTGGTTCTTCACATCCCAGAGGCTTGACGATGAAATTGGTTTCCTACCCAGTCCTACCAGATAAGCACGGGAGGGGGTATATGTACACGGAACAAGAGTATGCAAAGAGCCATGCCTTGCGGTAATATTATCTCCCCTAACTTCTCCCTGGACGCTGCCCTCGTTTGCGCTGTCGCTGTGAGTTCGGGCCTCCAAACCTTTTTCAGGCACTGTCCGTTGCTGCTGCGGGACCGGAGACTCGTTTTCCCGCACACAAACTTGGGAATCTGTTTACACGACTTCTGCATATACCTACCATTCATGGTGCTCAACGCAACCGGGTTACGCAACCCGACGCAAATGACATGATGTATCTATCGCTGCTCCCCACCACTGCCGCTTCTTATTGACCCCACCGCACGCCATCACTGGCCATTTAATGTCACTGCAGCTAGCGGCAGTACGGGCGCAGCTTACGTGTACGGAAGAGGCAAGCAGTGCAGCTACGGCGTGCCTCCGGGAACAGCTAGCAGCTGCTGGAGCTGCTGCTGAGGTTCGCCTTCGGGAGCGGCTGGGTGTCGTGGAGGAGGAGCGGACGCGCCTTGCAGCCGACTCTGAGGCCGCCCAAGCCCTTCTTATGGGGGAGCTGGCAGCCATGGAGAGGTTGCACGAGGTACGACGGCTGCTTTCCAGAAGCCTGCCTTGCGCGAGCACTTGGGCCGAGAAGACACGGTTGCAAATGTAGTGTATTAACGGTGGTAGCTGTCGGAATGAGGTCACTGGAGTGGATGGTTTACCGTTCAGGTTCAGAGCGCAGCGTTCTATTATAGCTCCCGGGCCGCAGCAACACGACATTCAGCAGTGGCCGTACTCGTTGGCATGGTTTAACTCGACTCAGAATGATGTTGCTAAGAACTAACGGTTGAAAGCCATGTGGCCATGTCTGATGGCGGTCGGGTGCATGATGTGCAACCGTCACATGTGCTGCGCTGTGGGCAAAAAAGGCCGAAAGCGGCCTCCTGGGTCTGATCCATGTGCCTGAACCAGAAGTCTGACTACCCCCTAATACGGCACACTACCCGTTTCTGAATCGCTCCATGTACGGATCTGTCTCACACACAGGCCGCACGCGTAGAGGTGGACTGCATGAGGGTGCGGCTCTCCGCTTTTATAACGGTTTCGGAGCAGGGCAGGCAGAGCGCGTCGGCCGTACTGTCACAGCTAGAAGCAGCGATGGAGGAGGACAGAGATCGAGCTGCACGCGCTGCACAGCAGTGGCAAACCGAGGCCGACGCCCTGGCGTCCCAGATGCGATCTGTCGCTGCCAGCGTTCAGCAGCGGGCGGAGGACCTTGCCGCCCTTCGCCAGAAGTTGACGGTTGCTGAAGCAGCCACCAGCGCCCGTGCTGCACATGTTGAGGCTGCAATGCGGTGCTTGGCGGACGCGGAGGCCCTGGCGCGGGAAAAGGCGGAATCGCTGTCTCGTGTTAACGCACAGCTTGCAGCGGCTGCACGCGATGCAATGGAGGAACGTAAGCAACAAATTTCCATGCTCACCACTCGCCTTGCTGATGCAGAGGCCCAAGCAGCTGAGCTGGGTCCTCTGCGTGGTCGGCTGGCCGAGGCGGAGGCACGGGCAGCCGAGCTGGATCAACTTCGGCAGCAGCTGGCGGCGGCAGGAGCCCAGGTGGCTGAGCTAAATCCCCTGTTAGAGAAAATGGCTTCTTCAGAGCAGGCCCGGGCAGCTGAATTGCACCGACTCCGAGTGGGGTTGGCTAAGGCGGAGGCCCAGGCAGCCGAGCTGGGGCCGCTTCGTGAGAAGCTTTCAGAGGCAGAGGCCCAGGCAGCCGAGCTGGAGCCGCTTCGTGAGAAGCTTTCAGAGGCAGAGGCCCAGGCAGCCGAGCTGGAGCCGCTTCGTGAGAAGCTTTCAGAGGCAGAGGCCCAGGCAGCCGAGCTGGAGCCGCTTCGTGAGAAGCTTTCAGAGGCAGAGGCCCAGGCAGCCGAGCTGGGGCCGCTTCGTGAGAAGCTTTCAGAGGCAGAGGCCCAGGCAGCCGAGCTGGAGCCGCTTCGTGAGAAGCTTGCGGAGCTGAAGGCTCAGCTGAAGGTATGTTGGGCACTTGCGGTACTTCAAGCGTTTTATGTGCTAAACTTAATATTGTTTGTTTGTCACCTCCCTGTCCGGAACATGTTGCCGTGCTTGGCTTTTATCTTTCGGATTGGACACCATACCGGCGGTGTTTTTTCTGTATGTTATCGCATGGTGGGGTTGCGCTGGTAGCAAAAAACCATCCAAAGGCTGGATGCACATCCTAGATGGTTCCAATGCCCACATATTTCTATAAAATTTTTATATCTGCACACAACCTGTCCTACATACAATTTTTACACGAGTCGTGCATGGTTATGAAAATCTGCAGGTTTCGGAGCAGCAGCGTCTAACCGCCGAACAGCGCCTGACCGACGAGCGTACCTCCCTGTCGGAGCTGTCTGAGAAGCTGGCCCGAGTGGAGGCCAAGAGCCGCATCACGGCGGCTGCGTCTGCTTCCTTGCTGCGGGAGCTGAACCTCCAGGCGGTGGAGCTACGGGTGGGTTTGGGCGGTGGGGTGGCGGACAACGGCGTTGTCGTTGGTGGTGGTGATGATAGCGGTAGCAGTAGCGATTTGGGCAGCAGCTGCGACCACAACCTACCACTAGATTTCCAGGATGCGCCGAAATCCTCTTCTCCTCTTATCGACGTTGACGCTACTGGCTGCGTTGTCTGGTTGGAACTGTCTCCGGAGCGGTCTGCCGCACCGAGCAACAGCAACAAGCAACGACATCAGCTACAGTCTGCTCCTGCCGTTGGTAAGAGGGCATCCGCTGTCGGACACCTCCAAGGGTAGTAGCGGTGTTACCGGATCGAACCGATCTAGCGGATCCAGCGGATCCAGCGGATCGAGCCGAGTGGGCCTCTTAGCTGCGGAAGTGGCAGTGGAGGCAGCGGAACCGCACAGCAAGGCAGCGGGTGTAGGGCAGGGCTGGGGAGCTCAGGCCTGTGGCGAACCCCGCGAAGAAGTGGGGGCTGTGCGGGGCTGTGCACTTTTGTGTGCTTCTCTCGTCCCCGCGATCGCTATAGGTGGGCGCTGCTGACGCGCGGCTAGGAAGGTGAGGTGCTCCATTTGACGATGACGTTACAAATGCATTTTGCGCGGGTTGGGATTTATGTGCATCGCGAGGTATTAATTTTGTTTTTAAGGATGGGCCAAAGTCCAAAGCGCTTATACCGGCATTCAAACTCCTACCGTGCTTTCACGTGTGCCTTTGCGACACTTACTATCCGTTGATTGTATGTATGTATTCGTACATGTACGTACGTCTGGTACGGAACTTGGATGCCCTTCTTCCGGCGCAGGCACCAGGTTTTTCCGTTGACTAATGTTGTACTGTTACCCGTATTACCGTACATGTTCGTACGCAGCGCTTTCTTTGGTCGCATGTGATTTTGCCCTTGGAGTTGTTTTCTACAACAAGGGCGTTGGGCTCCCAGGCCCCTATATTTGCTTTTAGCTGCTGCTGCTGCTGCTAAAAACGCCGGACACTGTAGGAAGAGGCAGCAACGCTTGCTGGTTATCGTTCGTGCGTATGTTTTGACGTTCAGCCAAAAGCTTTATATTGTTCTTTGGCATCAATTGCTTTATGGCCAGGGGGTTGTTTTCCTATCTTCCTCGGACTGCATCGAACAAATCACACGAATCATACATACCTCGGCCCCGTGGCCCTTCTCCTGCCGGGGTTGACAGGGCGGCGGAAACCAGTACGCAGTCGCTAGTGTTCCTGACCCTTTCAACGACCGGTCATGTCCCGCAGCCCGCCCACCATGGCTGCTGCGTTCAGGGCTCCTGTCAAAATGAGTAAACCATTGTAACCATTGGCCTAGTTCATTTTTGGCACAAAAGGCCTCCTAACAGGCAGCAGGTCTAGACGATGTCCCAATTTCTTCTCCCTCTCCCTCTCTCGCACTCTTCCTCTCCCGCCCTTCCTGCAAACTACCTGCAAGCCACCTGCAAACGTTCCCTTCTCTTTGTTGTTTTGGACCTAAATCCAGGCCAAAAAAAGGTGCGAGAAAACATAGGCCGGCTTGGGGGCCCCGCGTTTTCCTCTTAGAGGAATATAGGAATATGCTTGGCAGTTGGTTGTGGCTTTGGTTCCTCCTGGTGCTCATCCCTTCTGTCACCGGGCACACAGGGCCCGTACACACCCAGAGCCGGTGGAGCCGGTGTGTGCGGGCGCCATACATATAGAGCAGCTTCAAAGGCGACGTCCTTGCTGGCCAGCGTGCCAGCTTGCTGGCTTACTTGAGAGCGTGTCTAACGAAACGTAGATTCGACACACCACGACCTGATGTATCTGCTGACGTCATCCAACGTCATTCCCCAAGAGCCACCGCAAGCGAGAAAGATGGGTGTTATTGAGGGGCCTTATTCGGGCCCGGGGCTTTAGCTCCATTGTCCCCCATCCTTCTCCCCCAGAATGTGGCCCTGGAGGCAAGTGCACGTTCGACACACGTTTGGTTAAAGTCCGCTTCCTGTTTTCTCGTGGCGCCCTTCCCTTGTGGTGGTGGTGGTGGCTGCGAGACCTCCCGCCACCAGCCCTGGAGTATCCTCCCATCTATGGTATCAGTGTCACTCGTCTGTGGTTTGTCTTCCCCCCTCTCTCCCACTTCCTCCGTTGGCTAATGCTCCCCCACCCGGCAGCATGTTGGTTATTTTCGGACCTGACTGGTGGCTGTCTGTCTGGCTATCTACATTACATATTCGCCTTCCAGCGTGTCCGTTATTTCTTAACTACTCCTTTGGCTGTGACCCTACGTATCACGTTGTTAATTTCCAACTACCTCGCATTCGTTTTGTCGAATCCACACACCCATCCGTCGCTGCGGAGTACCTGTTACTCGCTTTTCCATCCTTCCTACCCGCCTACCCTCCTACCCACCCCTTATCCTCCTCCTTTAGTTGGCGGCGGCATATGTGATGGGCCGGGTTGCTTCATGGTGCCATCGCATAATCCTCCCCCCCTTGCCCTGCCCTGCCCCGCCGTGTCCCCTACTCCCCACTCGTTTGTGGTTCGTCTTTCCCCCCTTGGTATCCCCTCTGGTATCTGTCTCATTCGCCAGTGGTTCGCCTTACCCCTCCCCTCCGTGTGTTTGTGTGTGTATGTACGCATGTATGTAACCTGGCTGGTTGGATGCACGCAGGCCTTCCTGGAGTCGCAGACCCACTCGCTTCATGGCGCACTGCCATCTGGGGTCCCCACGCCGGCCTCGGTGGCGGCCGCTGCGGCGGTGGGGGCAGCACCCGCAGGTAGGGTAGGTGGGGTCCGCCCTCGCTCGCCCCCGCGCTCCCCCCCCCTTGTTCATCACCTAGCTCAGTCCTGATAGAGTGACGTCCCCTCCTTGCCCATGACCCCCTGTTTGGAGCCCCTTAGTCGCCTGCATACCACCTACTGTCCGCTTGCTGGTCCTTGCCGTGTCACTGCTGCTGCTGCTGCTGCTGCTGCTGCTGCTGCTGCTGCTGCTGCTCACCGCCCTCACTGCCCACACAGTCCGCATTGATGATAATGCTGATGTTGATGTTATTGAGGAGCACGGCGGGTCGTTGGGGGCCAGGGGATCGATGAGCGGGGAGGAGGAGGAGGAGGAGGAGGAGGAGGAGGAGAGGCGCGTGAGGGTGTTCTTGGACCAGGTAAGTGCGAGGGGGCTGGGATGAGAGGGGTGGGGGAGCGGGGGTGCGAGTGGGTGGCGGCGGTGGTGATGGTGCGATGTGTTGGATGGGGGGATGAGGGGAAAGGCTGGTATGGCGGCAGGGGGGCCCCCGGACAGCGGTGTGTGTGTGAGGGGGGGAGGTTGAGAAATTACGGCGGGTGAAGGTGCGCCTCCCTCCACGTGCCCAGGTGCGGCTGCTCATAGCGCATTGCGGTGAGCTGTCTGAGGAGATGCGGCGGAATGAGGAGAGCCTTGAGGAGGCCAGGGAGCGGAACCGCGTGCTGGCGGACGCGCTGGCGGAGATGGACAGCCAGGTGCGTGTATGTTTGCATGCATGTATGTATATTTGTATGTATGTCTGTACGCATACACTTGATGGGGACTTACAGCGCGGGGTGTTGCTTTGCTTTAGGGCACAAATTCACAATTTTACATTGCATGCCAACACAATCGTGCGTGCGGGTTGTAAAATCTTTGATAACCACTAACCACTCTACTGCCCTCACACTCACTCAAGCCCCCTTGTTCTGTTTCCTGTTTATGATTTGGGTGACAACAGCTAAACGCCGTAACAGCGGCTGCCGAGCAAGCCATCCGCGCCGCAGCCGCCGCGACTAGGGTGGCCGCAGGCAAGTCCCTCCTATCGACTCGGCGGCCCGCCTCTGCCCGCGGCCGCGGAGCAGCAGCAGCAGTAGCCGCTGCCAAGTACGACTGCCCAGCACTGCCATCCGGGTTGCTGCCGCCACTCTGTGCATCCCACTCCGAGCGGCGGGGAGCCGCGCTACTGCTAGCCGCTGGAGCCTTCGGTGACGGCAGCAGTAGCAGCAGCAGCGGCAGCCGTAGCTTGGAGTGCACACCGCAGCGAGACCAGGATACTGGCCGCCGCTTCCACCGTGCGGCTGCCGCCTCCTCCGCCTCCGGCGCGGCAACCCGGCTCCACGACCACGTGATAGCCGGTGGGGCCGCGGCGGGGCCGGCGGCAACAGCGTCATCACCATCATCATCATCGCCGCCGCCGTCATCGTGTGACAATCCTGAGATCCTGAGAGCCGTGATGAACCAAGCTGCAGCTGCAGTAGCAGTGGCCGTCACGACAGCCACCACACCGGCGGCTGGTGACGGTGCTGGCGGTGTTCCGAGTTCTTGTGCGGAGGCGGCGCCGGCGGCGTCGGAGGAGGTGGAGGCGGTTTCGGCGGCAACGGAGGCGGTCTGCGCGCCTCCTTCTTCTTCTTCTTTATGCATGGCGGCTGGTGGTAGTGATGGTGGTGATGGTGGTGGTGGTGATGGTAAGGGTGACGGCGGTAAAGGACCTTCAGTAGTGGCTGTGGCTGTGGACCTGATGGGCCCTATGGTGGCTCCAGCTCCCCGTCGCATATCACAGGTGGGTTGTCTACGTATGTGCGTACGAATGTACGAATGTGTAACTCAAATAGAAATTTGTTATTGTGTTTTAGGATTAGGCATATAGGACATGACGACATGCTGACGGGTCGTTCGCTGAGGTGATGCTCTGATGGCGGTGGTGGTGGTGCGACGGTGGCGACCGTGATACATTGTTCCTTCGCCTCCCTTCATCACTCCTCCCCCTCCTTACCCTTCCTGGACATCTGCCGCAGCACTCTGCCATTCTCTGCAGCGGGCTCACTCGTTCGTGGTTCGTCTTTTCCCCTCCTCACCATCACCTTCCTCCTGCCCTTCATCTCTATTACTGATGGGCCCCGGGGTGGTGCGGTGTGTTGTGCTGTGCTGGGCAGGCCGACGTGGAGCTGCAGGTGGAGGGTCTGGTGTCCCTGGCCGCCCAGCTGGCTGTGCTGCAGAGCTGCAGTGAGGAGGCGGAGGCGGAGGTGGCGGAGCTGAGGGCGGAGAGGGAGCGCTGCCAGCAGGTGGTGAACAGCTGTGACAGGGTGGGGGGGTGGGCCGGGGCGAGGCGGGATGGATTGGCGGGATGGCGATGAGTCAACCACCCGCTCGCTCGCTATTTCAAGCTTCGGCGACCACACAATTGGAGGCGTTGGGGCTTTAGCAGTTTGGTGGCTTTGGGTCGTCGGTCGGATTGAGTTGATGAGGTGGGGGCGTTTTCTCATGAGATGCACGAAAACTCGTGATAAGAATGAGATGCTGCCACACAACCCCTTTTTGGTTCTCAATCGGCGCCAATCTTCCGCCAACCACCTTACATTTCCCGTATGCCCGGGCTCCCCTGATGCCATCCCCGCCGTATTGCCATGCAACTCACCCTTGCACCCGTCCATTGGACCTGATGGGCGCACGTGCTGCTGATGTTGATAATGATGATGGTGATGGTGATGATGATGGTGATGATGGTGGTGGTGGTAGGAGCTTGATGTGTACGTCCGGCGAGTAAGCGACCTGGCTGCTGCTGCCTGCCGCCACGTCAGCGCTAGCGCCAGCCGCCGTACGACGCTCAGCCAGCCGCCAAGCCGCCGCGTCAGCCGCCACCACCATGTACACGGCCACGGCCACCCACAAGCCGCTGAGCCCGAGATAGGAGCAGAGCCAGTATTGCTGCGGCAGCAACACGAGCATGATCAGGATCCAGATCTGGATGTGGATTTGGATTTGCGGTCCGCTGTGGCGGCGCTGGTTGCGTCCCCCCCACCAATGGATGCCGTTCCAGGGGACGGTACGGAGAGGACGGGGGCAGAGGAGGAGAAGGGTGATATCTTCTCCAGTCGCCGGATGAGGGGGGAGCTGGAGGAGCTGAGCGGGCATTTAGAGGTGGGAGGGGGGAGGGGGGGGATTATTTTGGGGGCGGGGGAAAAGGGTCGCCCCCGGGGTTAGAATCCTGCCGTGTTGTCAGGGGTTGGGATCAGGCCCCATAGGCTCCCTCACCGGTCCCTCGCAGTTCTCTCTTTCCCACCGGTGTCAACTAGCTCCCTTGCACCCCGTGTGACCGTGGTGGTGGAGGTGGTGGTGGTGGAGGTGGTGGAGGTGTGAGGGGGCTTTCACAGCTCTCGCCGGGGCCCCCTTTTTACTACCCTCTTAGGGCTCTTCCAACCCTACCGCGAACCCTAAGCCCTGCCTTCACCCTCACTTTCCACACATTCGGGGGCCCCCTCTCCCCTGGGCTAGCCGTCTACCTCGGGTATCTGCTTCATTCGCCGTCCAGTGGTGCGTCTTACCCTCCCCCCCCCCTCTGTCTACCCCTCCTGTAACTTAGGCTCTGGCCGCCCTGGACGCCGAAGCGGCTGTCCTGACTGAGCGCGCGGAGGAGGGAAGGAGGCAGCTGCAGGCGGAGGTGGAGGCGCTGCGGGGCCAGCTGCATGAGGCGCTGGAGGCCAAGGCGGCGGAGGAGCGCAGGTGGGGATGTGGCAGGAGGGGAGGGACGAGGGGGAGGAGGGGTGGGGATGGATATTGTGGCGTGGTGCGTGTAGCAAAACATAGTGCGCTTTGCCATACGACGTCGTGGTGGTTGAGGTGGAGGTGGAGGTCCGTTCTCTCTCCCACGTTTGGCAGGGGGGCCCGAGGGGTGGAAGCTTAGCGCGCCGCAAAACGGGGTGATGAGGACTTCTTAGGTACTCTGTGTTTTAGGACATATATACATATATACATATATACATATATGTATGTATATATATGTATATATACATATATACATATATGTTGTTGCTGTTATTGATGTTGCACGACTGCGGATGAGAGACTGTTATTAAGTCGGTTCTCAGGGCAGGTCGAGGTCGTTACTCTGTTGACTGGAAGGGCCTAGTAGGCGCTGGCAGTAACGACGGTTGATTGTTGGGAGTTATTCGGTTGACAGCTTTGATCCGTTCATATCGGGCGTGCAGGAAGGACGCGCTGTTGGTTGAGAGGAGCGCCATCGTGAAGGAAAGGGACGAGCTGACTGACCTGTACGGCAAGCTGCAGCACGAGCTGGCCAAACTGAGCAAGGAGCACGATGAGCTGCAGCAAGCTAAGGACGAGCTGGACGAGCAGTACGGCAGATTGGAGCGCGAGTGCGAGGAGCTCCAGGATGAGCTATCGAAGCTGCAGCAACAGCAGGACGAGCTCAACCACGAGTACGGCAAGTTGACGGTGCAGCGGGACGAGCTCGTTAAGGAGCGGGGCGAGCTCCGGACCCAGTCCGCGAAGCTGCAGCAGCAGCGGGACGAGCTGGTCAAGGAGCGGGACGAGCTCCATGAGAAGAGCGTCAAGAATGACTGCATTGAGAAGAGGTTGGCGCTCGCCAACAGCGCCATAACTGAGTTGCGCTCGCGTCTTGAAGCTTCCCAGGCGGACTTGCGGGTACGTGTGTACCGGGGGGGTTAGGGTTTAGAGTTTTAGGGTTTTAGGGTTTTACCCACGCGACGGCAAGACGCCCCGCAACAGTCCAGTCCGCCCGTACAAAACACACACCTGTCCATGGCTAGCTGTCTTTGGGTTTCAGGGTTTTCCCGAGCCTTCCTCCTCCTCCCCGCTTTCGCGTTGCGCGATTATGATTATGCTTGTACTCCTATCTACTACTACTTTCCCTCGCTCTCCCCCTTCCCCTTTCCTAAGAACGCCTACTGGTCAGTCCTCTGCTTCTTGTACATTCTTTCCTTGGCAGCAGCTTCACTCGTTCGTGGTTCGTCTTTTCCCCCCCTTATCCCCCTTCAGGGCAGTGTGGAGAGCAACGCCAGCCTGGTGGCTGAGCTGGGCACCAAGCAGGCCGAGCTGGATGAGGTACGACAGACAGACAGACAGACAGACAGACGTTAAGAACTCCTGTGGCCGGTCGGTCAACCCGTAGATGGTTGTAGGATTAACCGATAGCCCAACAACCAACGGACATGCCACGCCCTGCCATGACACCACCGCCGTGTCATCCTCTGTGGTCCCGCACACCGCGGCGATACCCTCCCCCCCTTGCCTGCTCGGTGGGGGAGAAAAGGGGCTGCGGATAGTCCGGTGGATAGTCCGGAGGGTAGGTAGCCGCCATCCCTCTAAATGTACGGGTGGGAAGGCGTTGCTTGGTTGGCAAGGTCATTGTATACTTTTGTATACAGTAGGTAATACAGTATGGCCTAGTGTAATTTTAGTAAACTAGATTTACACTATAGGTAATCTCTATTGTTAATATGTAAATACCGTCCCACTCGTGGAACAGTATTTACATATTAACAATAGTACAGTAGTTTAGCCCAAAATTGTAGATGTAGGGTTGTGGCATTGAAGGTAAGGTAGTTGAAGCGCTGGCTGCCCAGGGCGACACTGTCCAGGGTTTGCAGCTCCTTTGCAGCTCATTACTATATACGTACTACTATTGGTATCATCCTTTGGAGAGGTCGTCTGACCTATAAGGTTGAAGCCCTAAGTTCCCCTAGATAAGAAAAGCAATCCAGGGAGGGGGAAAGAAACCCGATAGCCACGCCCTGCCGAGCATCGCAATATCCAACAGTCGCCTTGAAGCGGGGCGGTGACCGGGACTGGGTTGGGGCCGCATCGGGGCACACGCACATCGCGCAGGGCGTACTCCTTCCTTTACTTGCTCGCGGAAGCGTCCGCCGCCATCCCACCTGTCCAAACCTTGGCAAGCCCAGCCTTGGCATCATCGCACAGCTGCTAAGCAAGAGCAGCATCACAACCGGCCCAGCGGCTGGCGGCGGCGGCGGCGGCGGCGGCAGCGGCGCCACCGCGCCGATCTCGTCACCCCTCCACCACCACCTCCATCAGGCGATTGGCACAGTCGCCCTCAATGATACCACCACCGCGACGTCCGCCGCCCCGGCTGTCCCTCTCCCGCTGCTAGCCGCTGACCCCCCGCCGCCTGCCGGTCAGGGATCGCGCTCAGCGTCTTCATCCCACCACCTCCTTTTTGCTGCAGCTGCTGCTGCTGCTACGGTGACGGCGACGGCAGGCGCCCGCGCAGCCGGCACAGTGCTTGACCGCTCACCTATGACTCACAACCACCAGACTCTGACTGCCGTACACGATTCACCATTTACTGTACCGTACACTGTAGCTGCAACCACCGCAACCATCACAACCAGCAGCAGTAGTGACGGCAGTGTCAGGGGCCGCAGGGGGCCGCAGCACCCGCTGCTCGCGCAATCTTCGGAGCGACCCCCTAGCGCAGCTCCTGTGGTAGCGGACAGACCCACGGGTCGGTCAGTGGGTGGGGGTGCGGGTTTGGGGACAGGGCACAGTTTGGCTCCCCCGCCACCCGCTGTGGTGGATGCCACCTCCTCCTCCTCCGCCGCCACCGCCGCCGCCGCCCCGGAGCCGGAACCGGTGTCCAATGGCCCCACCATCGTGAGGGAGCGGAGTCAGGGGCAGGGGCAGGGGCAGGGTGTATCTCACTTAGCCTCACGCGTCAGCTGGCGCGTTGCGGTGGGATGGCCCCAGAGCGGAAGAAGCCCCGGGGGGGAAGGTGCGGGCAGTGGTGCGAGTGTAGGTGGCAGCGTGCCGTCCACGTTGCGGGCGATATGGAGCGAAATTGTGCACGAAGAATGAGCGCAGGGACGCTCTGACAGGGACGGGGGAAAGGGGGTGGGGAGAAGGAAAAAGGGGGTAAAGACGATTGGGACTGGAAGGGTGTTTCATGCCGTGTTGATCTCGTGGGGGTGGGGGCTTCGGGCCCTTTGGGGGACCCGGACCCTTAGTTGGTCTTTCCTCTCCTTCGCAGCAGCAAATGCTTCGCTGCTCAGGTTCGTATACATCGTTGTACAGCGTCGTACAGCTTTATGGGAGGCTCATGCACACTGCATGTCTTGTGTGCATACGCAGGGGACAACCATGAGCAGCATGGGAGTTTTCCTTCCTTTCCGGTTTACGAGGTATCTAGCAGATTTCTAGGGAAGCTGCTGCCGTGCATGTAAACATGTACTTGGCGTCTTCCGTGTACTGGCGTCAGGCGGGGTGGCTTCCCACCACGGAAAAACGAACTGATAAGCCCCTGATGGACGATGACACCGATAAGGGGGCCCGCGCCCCGCTGCGTGTACCGACAAATCATTATGGACTGTGCCTGAGTGTAGCAGCAGCAGCAGCAGCAGACAGTAGTAGTTTTTTGTTAGGGTTTCGGATGGCCCGTCTCATGTGGAGATGTGAGTAGTGGTAGAGACTCCATCCTCAATTTGGTTCTCAGGAGTGTAATAATCTGCATAAATAATGGATAATATAACACACTGCGAGCGCCTTTTTGCAGTGTTTGGCAATGTTTGCAGTTCTTGCATTTCAACTCTATTGGCATGTATAACGTTTTAACCCAACAGGAGCAGCAAGTCTAGGAGGTAAGAGGTCTCCTTCCCCTACACCCACCCCCCGAGACACACACACACACACACACTCTTTCTCTCTATCTCTCTCCCCCGCCCTTCCCACACCCTCCCTCCCTCTTTATCTGTCTCTCTCATAACTCCCCCTTAACTCCCTTCTCCCCATTCCGGGTAAGTGAATATACCTACATGTATATTACATGTATATCCCGGTATATATATTACATATCCATACACATACATGTAGGCATATGCATATATCTACATATGTATATAGGTAATGTAGATGTGCATATACACACATATACATATTTATTACCCAGATATGCCGGAAGGGATTTTTGCGTCATCATCAGATCTCCCTCTCCCCCCCATCTCCCCCCCCACAGTATCCCCCCCCACCCATGCTTTCTCCCCTTTCCCCCCACCACCCCCCAACACACAGCAACACTCTTTCCCTGGCAGCAGTTTCACTCGCTCGTGGTTCCTCTCTCCTCCCCCCCACCCCAGCACACCCTGCAGCGATCTTGTCCTCGTTCAGCGTTCCCACGCGGCTGTAATGACGAATGCTCGCAGGGGGCTCTAATCAGCAGTGCAGCAGATGACTCTGTGATGTTGTGTGAATGACGATCATCGTCATCATCATCATTGTAATACATAATAACTATGTATTAATATAATCCCTCTTAGCCTCCCATTTCCTGCCTCATCATCCCTTCAAGAGACCCTTCGCTTCTTGTATCGTATAATCCACCCTCCCTCCTTCCCTCCCTCCCTCCCCAACATACATACATACATACATACATGAACACACAGGCGGCCGCTGAGTTGGTCCGAGTGGCTGCTGCCAGTGAGGGCCTTATGGCCCGCAACCAGGATCTCGTGGCAGAGAACGGGGAGCTGCTCCGAAACCACGCAACCCTCAGCGCCGAGTTCGAGTCCGCACAGGGCCAGATCGGGGACCTACAAAATCAGGTTTCGGAGCTGGTGGCCGCACGAACGGAGCTGCTAGGGCAAGTTTCGGAGCTGGATGCGGAACGGGAGCAAGTGCAGGACCAGGTTTCGGAGCTACAGGCCCGGGCTTCGGAGCTGGAGGTGGAGCGAGAGCAGCTGCTGGCCGGTCGGGCGGCTCTGCAGGACCGTTTGGCTGAGGTAGTGGCAAAGAGGGCGGCGCTGCAGGACCGTTTCGAGGAGCAGGGGGCGGCGCGGGCGGCGCTGCAGGCGCAGTGCGAGGAGCTGAAGGGGCAGCTGGAAGAGGCAGTGAAGCAGGTGGGGGTGTCGGGGGGTGGGCGTGCTGATGAGAAGGTGCATATATCCTTTTCGTGCTGTAGACCGAATTATAGAGCCTAGCTAGCCGAATGGAAGGTGTGGGGCTGTGATGAGATCCCGTCCCGAATCCTTTTCTTCGGCCGCGCGTGTGTGTGCATGTGTGTTTGTGTGGGGGAGGGAGAGGTGATAGGCGGGTGGGTGGGCGGGTGTGTCCATACCCTACTGCCCTGCCGCCCTTCTCATACACATGCAGTAACAGCACAGGTAACAGCGCACAGGCACACCCAATTACACCCCCGCCCTGCTCCCGCCCACCGCCTGATGGCTACCAAGTCCCTAAGTCCTTAGGCTGTTGGTATGGCGCCTTTTTGCCCTTTTCCTGCTGCACGTGTGCATGTATGTATGTATGTAACCATGTATGTGCGTGTGATGACGACCTCGGCTGCCCTCCGTTTTCCCTACTTCTGCTCCGGCTGTGCTGCTGCTGCTGCTGTTGCTGCTGCGGCGGCGGTGGCTGACCACACCCCTCATCCGCGTCTGTGTATATGCGCGTACGTATGTATGTGTGTATGTATGTTCGCAGAGGTCTGTCCTAGAGGCTCAGCTGGCTGCGGCGTCTGAGCGGGAAGGTGAGCTGGTGGCTCACCTCGAGGAGGCGGAGGCGGAGGTGCGGGTGCAGACGCAGCGAGCAATCGAGGTGGGGTTTTGGGTTGGGGGGGAAGAAGGGCAGAAGGGAGGGGGTTAAAAAGGAGGCTGGGGTAAAGGAGGAGAGGCTGGTGCGGGTTTCTGCTTCTGCGAGTTTGTGTGTATGGGAGGGTGGCTGGGTGGGGCCGATACGGGGCAGTGTGCGGGTGGAGGGACAAGGGAGGTTGAAGTGCGTATGTATGTCTGTATGGGTATGAGTCTGAGTAGGTGGGGAATGGGAAATTGGTCGGTGGTTTACTCGGGGGGTCTGCACTGTCCGATGGTATGCTTTCTAATTGATATGTATGTATGTATCTATCTATCTTTGTATGTACACGTGCGCGCGATGCGGCGGGGGGGGTTCATTGGGGTTCATTTGAGGGGGTGAGGAGGAGGAGAAGGGGGTGAGGGGGAGAAGAGGGGTAATTGTGTCCAATAAGACCTTATGTGTGTGGCGGACAACACAACTCCACCATATTGATTTATATCTATGTAGGTGTGCATCTATCTATCTATATTATATAGAGAGGGAGATAAGAGAGGTAGAGAGGGGTACATGTAAATGAGTAGGTACAGACATAGATGCAGGGGGAGAGGTAACCCCTCTACCATATACAACCCCTCTACAGCGCCATTCGATTCATTAATTCCTCCTTCCCATCATCACTGTGAGTGTGTTGATATGGTGTGTGTGTCCCTCTGTATGTCGCACTGTATGTCGGTATGTCACGTGTTTCTTCCCAGTTGGCTGAGACGCTGGACAGCACCCTGGAGGACGTCAACGGACTGCAGGTGGAGGTTGGGGGGTTGGGGGGTTGGGGGGGGTTGAGGAAGGGGGAATTGATTCTTAGGGGGGGAAAGGGGGGGAGCTTAGGGTTGTGAACATACAGTTTATACTACTACGTCGATAGGACCTCAACGCCTGTTAGCCAGCTTTCTGCAAAGAAACACTCGGAATGTGTACGTTTTACGGATTTGCTCGTCCACTTTCCGCTGTACGGCGACCATGTGATTCCATCAGCCACCGACCTTTCATCCTTACAACTGCTCTTCAGTTCTGGGGACTGCTACTGTTTGTTTTCGTGACGGATATCCTGGCCTGGACGCCGTACTTGTAAAAAACCGAATGTCTCAATGCACAAGCACAGGGACTGTAGGGATGTGTCTGTACGGATATTCGTAGTGCTGCCCTGGCCCTCTGAAACCCCGAATATCCCTCTGTTCGCCCCCTCCTGCCCTGTCCTCCCCCTCCTGTCCTCCCACTCCCCCGCGGCCCTAAGGCTGATGCCGAGACGACCAACCGCCTGCTGGGTCAGGCCCAGAGCGAGGTGGACTTCCTAAAGGGGCAGGTGGAGCGGCTCCGAGTGGCACTGCTGCAGGCGGAGGAAAGCGGGAGGAGGCGGAAGCGGAGGCCGCCCAGCTGCACGACGCCGTAAAGATGGCGGAGGCGAAGCGGGAGGCGTCGGCGGCGGAGGCCGTGCAGCTGCGCGACGCTGTGGAGCTGGCGGAGGAGGGCCGTGCGGCAGCGACGGCAGAGGCCGCCCAGCTGCACGACGCCGTAAAGATGGCGGAGGCAAAGCGGGAGGCGTCGGAAGCGGAGGCCGCCCAGCTGCACGACGCCGTAAAGATGGCGGAGGCGAAGCGGGAGGCGTCGGCGGCGGAGGCCGTGCAGCTGCGCGACGCTGTGGAGCTGGCGGAGGAGGGCCGTGCGGCAGCGACGGCAGAGGCCGCCCAGCTGCACGACGCCGTAAAGATGGCGGAGGCAAAGCGGGAGGCGTCGGAAGCGGAGGCCGCCCAGCTGCACGACGCCGTAAAGATGGCGGAGGCGAAGCTAGAGGCGGCGGAGGCGGAGGCCGTGCAGCTGCGCGACGCTGTGGAGCTGGCGGAGGAGGGCCGTGCGGCAGCGACGGCAGAGGCCGCCCAGCTGCACGGCGCCGTAAAGATGGCGGAGGCAAAGCGGGAGGCGGCGGCGGCGGAGGCCGTGCAGCTGCGCAACGCTGTGAAGCTGGCGGAGGAGGGCCGTGCGGCAGCGACGGCAGAGGCCGCCCAGCTGCACGACGCCGTAAAGATGGCGGAGGCGAAGCGGGAGGCGGCGGCGGCGGAGGCCGTGCAGCTGCGCAACGCTGTGGAGCTGGCGGAGGAGGGCCGTGCGGCAGCGACGGCAGAGGCCGCCCAGCTGCACGACGCCGTAAAGATGGCGGAGGCAAAGCGGGAGGCGTCGGCGGCGGAGGCCGTGCATCTGCGCAACGCTGTGGAGCTGGCGGAGGAGGGCCGTGCGGCAGCGACGGCAGAGGCCGCCCAGCTGCACGACGCCGTAAAGATGGCGGAGGCAAAGCGGGAGGCGGTGGAGGCGGAGGCCGTGCATCTGCGCGACGCTGTGAAGCTGGCGGAGGAGGGCCGTGCGGCAGCGACGGCAGAGGCCGCCCAGCTGCACGACGCCGTAAAGATGGCGGAGGCAAAGCGGGAGGCGGCGGCGGCGGAGGCCGTGCAGCTGCGCGACGCTGTGGAGCTGGCGGAGGAGGGCCGTGCGGCAGCGAGGCAGAGGCCGCCCAGCTGCACGACGCCGTAAAGATGGCGGAGGCGAAGCGGGAGGCGGCGGCGGCGGAGGCCGTGCAGCTGCGCGACGCTGTGAAGCTGGCGGAGGAGGGCCGTGCGGCAGCGGAGGCAGAGGCCGCCCAGCTGCACGACGCCGTAAAGATGGCGGAGGCGAAGCTAGAGGCGGTGGAGGCGGAGGCCGTGCAGCTGCGCGACGCTGTGAAGCTGGCGGAGGAGGGCCGTGCGGCAGCGGAGGCAGAGGCCGCCCAGCTGCACGACGCCGTAAAGATGGCGGAGGCAAAGCTAGAGGCGGCGGAGGCGGAGGCCGTGCAGCTGCGCGACGCTGTAAAGCTGGCGGAGGAAGGCCGTGCGGCGGCGGAGGCGGAGGCCGCCCAGCTGCGCGACGCTGTGAAGCTGGCGGAGGCGAAGCTAGAGGCGGCGGCGGCGGAGGCCGTGCAGCTGCGCGACGCTGTGAAGCTGGCGGAGGAGGGCCGTGCGGCAGCGACGGCAGAGGCCGCCCAGCTGCACGACGCCGTAAAGATGGCGGAGGCAAAGCGGGAGGCGGCGGAGGCGGAGGCCGTGCAGCTGCGCAACGCTGTGAAGCTGGCGGAGGCAAAGCGGGAGGCGGCGGAGGCGGAGGCCGCGCAGCTGCACGACGCCGTAAAGATGGCGGAGGCAAAGCGGGAGGCGGCGGCGGCGGAGGCCGTGCAGCTGCGCGACGCTGTAAAGCTGGCGGAGGAGGGCCGTGCGGCGGCGAGGCGGAGGCCGCCCAGCTGCACGACGCCGTAAAGATGGCGGAGGCAAAGCGGGAGGCGGCGGAGGCGGAGGCCGTGCAGCTGCACAACGCTGTAAAGATGGCGGAGGCAAAGCGGGAGACGGCGGAGGCGGAGGCCGCGCAGCTGCGCGACGCTGTGAAGATGGCGGAGGCGAAGCGAGAGGCGGCGGCGGCGGAGGCGGTGCAGCTGCGCGTGACGCTGTCAGGGCGCTGCTGAGGCGCGGGAGTTGTTGGTGGCGGAGGCGACTCAGTTGTGGACAACTCTCCAGGAGGGGCTGGAGGCGCGGAATGGGTTGGAGGCGGAGGCCGCGCAGCTGCGGGGTGCTGTGAAGCAGTCTGAGGAGGAGCGGGAGGAGGCGGAGGCGGAGGCCGCTCGGCTTAGGGTCTCCCTGCAGGAGGCGGTCAAGAGGCGGGAGGACGTGGAGGCTGAGGCGGCTGAGCTAAGGTCGTCTTTGCATCAGGCGACGGATCAGCGGCAGGAGGTGGAGGCGGAGATGGGGACTCTGAGGGGAGACGCGAAACGGCTGGAGGCGCAGCTGGAGCATCGCCGTCGTCAGGTATGTATGCATGTATGTATGTATTTGGGGGGGTAGTTGAGTGAGTTTTAAGGGAGGGGCAGGAGGGGATGGGGAGAGCGAAGGTTGAACGCTGTAATGGATCAGGGTGCAGTCGTAAGCTCTGGATGGAATAGGTAGAGGGGGGCGGTAAGGATAGAAAGTATAGAGGGGGGGGGCAAGGGTGGTGAAATGGTTTTCATGTATGTGTTTTTCTGTGTTCTGCAGTGCGAGGACGTGTTGTCCCGTGTCCACGCCAAGGCGGTGGAGTGTTGCGACCTTCAGAAGCGGCTGGAGGAGAAGTCCCAGCAGCTGGCCGCCGCTGAGGTGCGTGAGGGGCAGATCTCGTACAGCATCTCTGGGCAGTGCCTGGCAGGGCGGAGCAATGCCGGTCTGGTGGAGGACCCGCGTGCCGCGGATCTGAAGCTGGCTGGCTGGCTGGCTGGCTGGCTGGCTGGCTGGCTGGCGAGAAAGCCGCTTGCTTTCCACTGGCCAACGGATTTGCCTATCTGCCCGGTCCCCTCATACATACCTGGCGCATACTCCTTTTTACCCAATTCCTAATGTGCCTCGCAATCGCCCCACCACCCATTCGTAGCTCCGCGTCCTCCCTCTACCCCCTCTAACCCCCCTACCCCCTCAGGTAGGTCTCTCTCACGCAGCCTCTAGCTCCATGCCGTGCACCCGTTACCCCCGTTAACCGTGATTCCCGTTTACCGTTACTTCTGTTGTCGGTCTCCCTCCCCTTCCCCGTCCATACACCATCGTAATTACTCTCGAAAGGCCGCTCGATATCCCCTCTTTCCCCCCCCCCCGCTGCACACGTACACGCGACTTCACCCCCCCCTCCGCGTCCTCCACCCGCGAGTCAGGACTCGGCCAACCGGCTCCGGGAGTTCAACTTGGTCTTGGTGAAGAAGCTCCACTCGGCCAAGGTGCGGACTGGGCGAGTGGGGAGGGGAGGGGAGGGGAGGGGGAGGGGAGGGGGTGTAGTGGTGGCGCTACGCACTTTCTCTCAGCCCTCGTGCGTGTTTGCAACGATGGCTCTCCATGGTTTTCGTTTTGAGCCCCCACACATGTCGGGCATGTTGACAGCAGGCTCATGTCGGGCTTTTGAGATCTGAGCTGGCTACGTTTCGGATCTAGGTGCACATCATGGCTCTCACGCATCAGGCATCCATTCAAACCTATGTAACAATAGGCTGCTAACCAAATCGAGTGAAACAGGCATCTATGTGCCCAGAATTGAAACATCTACATGAAGCCTGGAAAGCCAGGGTTTATTATTCTCCACATAGGACCCATCTATGTATATGTGTATGTATATATGTATGTGTGTATGTGTATATATGTATGTATGTATGTGCTTTTTCGACATCTTAGCAGTAATAAGCAGCAAAGTGCGCATTTCGGTTGCTGCTGCAAAGAGAGGAACCTGGTTGTTGAAGATCAGCGTCCCGGTTTCCGTTTTCCTGTTACATCGTCAAGGGGGGCGACCCTTCCCCCCTGCCCCCCTACCCTCCCATCCCCAACCGCACCTTGACACACATACATACACACATATTCCCCCAATACCTGCCTGCCTACCTACCTGCCTACCTAGGGCAAGGACGCGGCCGTGGACGTTGCCACCGCAAACGGAATCGCCACCACCACCACCACCACCGGTAATGGTAATAATACTTGTAATACCTGTAATAGCAGCCTTACCGCCAGCGCTGCTGGTGCTGGAGCTGCGGCCACGGCTGTTGCTGGTGGTGGTGGTGGTGGTGGTGGTGACTCGGAGAGAGCCCGGAGCGATATCAGCAGCGGCAGTGGTGGTGGTGGAGGAGGTGGAGACGTTGCGGAGGGGGCGGCAGCAGCTACTGCAGCAGCAGCAGCAGCCGTGCCAGCAACAGAAGCAGCTGGTGTAGTCGTGACGGCGGGTCCGTGCGGCCCCTCATCCCACACGGTCGGCAGCAGCGGCAGCGGCAGCGGCTTGGTGCAGCTGACTGACCTGTACCGGCAGTTCCAGGAGGCGCAACCAAAGCTGCAGGCGTTGATGCGGTGGGTGGGGATATCCTGTGTTTGTGTATGTAGGTATGTGCGTATGTATGTGTTTGTACATATGTATGTGTACGTGTGGTGGCCAAAAGAAGGGGAGGGAAGTTCAGGGCGGGAGAATGGAGGAGTTTGAGTCGGTTGGGGGGGTTGGTGGTTAGCTAGGTTCAGAGGAGGAGGGGGTAGTCCGGGGGGTGCAGTGGAGGGACAGTGGGGCACGGGCGGCAGTGGGAGAGAGCCCCCCGGGGGAGTTGGAGGGCCCCCCACGACTCTTCTTCTCACCCCGTGCGACTACCCTAACCTAACTCCCATGTAACTGCGAACGCTATCCTTGCAGCATGCGCCGCGTAACGGCATCTCCCCAGCCCGGCGGCGGCGGCGGCGGTGCTGGTGCTGGTGGTATCACGAGCAGAAGCGGCAGTAGCCCTCTCGATGCCAACAAAACGAATAATAACAACAGCGCCAACAGCGCCAACGTCGATGGCGTCGTCACCCAGCTCAACGGCCGTGACGGTCCCGCCGCCGCACCGCATGCTGCTGCTGCTGCTGCTGCTGCTGCTGCCGGATGCACCGTCGCGACCCGTAGTGACGACCGGCAGCACCCGCTCCACCACCACCACCACCACCATCATCATCAGGGCGCTGCTGGAGCCGCGCCGATGTCGTCGAGCCCACTGTCCCCGGCTCCCGGCTCATCTGGTGGCAGGTTGCTGTCGTACACCGTTGGCGGCGGCGGCGGCGGCGGCGGCGGCGGCGGCCCAGCCCCCCTGGCGGTTCATCCGGTGTTGGGGCCGCTACCGGGCTACCTGACTGCTATCAGTACTGCGGCTGCCGCGGGGGTATCATCATCGTCATCATCACCATCATCATCATCGCGGACGTTCTGCCAAAGTCGGGTCAGTCGAGATGGCGCCGAGGGACCCGCGGCGGGGTCGGTGTCCCCGTCCTTTACGGACACTGCAGCAGCTGGCGGAGGCGGAGGCGCCGCCGCTGCCCCTGGCGGCGGCAGCGCAGGTGGTGGTGGTGGAGGCGGAGGCCCCGCCAGCGGATTTTGGTTTCGGGACCGGCGCAGAAGCTCCCAGTTTTCGATGGGTGGCGGCGAGGGCGGCATTGCCGCCGGGGGGGTGATGGAGACTGTCACAGACTGCAGTAGTCTCAGCTTTGAGTGCTCACCGCTGCCGTCGCCGTTGCTGCCGCCGGTGCCGTCGCGCATTTGTTTGGAGCGCGGTGGTCGCGGTGCACCTCACGGGGGTTTCGTGAATCCCGTGTTCATGGAGGCGAGTCCGCTGCCGATGCCCCGGTACGGCGACCGTGCTGGCGGCGTTTCCTCCTCCGCGCAGCCTGATGATGATCAACAGGTCTCCGTAGACACGATCGTCATGCAGCTGCACAACTTGTTGGATTCCTTCAACAAGTGGTCTGCGGAACTGGAAGCCGCGGGGGGCATGTGAGGGAGGGAGGGAGGGAGGGAGGGAGGCAAGGTGTTGGAGGCGTTGGGGGGTGGAGGGTGGTGGTGGTGGGTGGTAGTCATCGTTAGCCATATCAACATCATCGTAACCATAATCAACAAACAACAGCATCATCAACAACAGCATCGACCGCATGTGAAAGCTGCGTGTGTGTAGTTGGTGAGGTGAGGTGAGGTGGAGTGGGCTGCTGCTGCTAAAGAGGTTTCGAACTGCAGCTTTCTCTCCGGCGTCACGGCTGTGGTGTTGTGTTCTTGGGTGTGGTGTGATTTGATGATGTGACTTGGCGGGCAAGGTCGCGAGCAAATGATGATGTGGCGGGGTGGTGATGTTTGTCTATTGAATGTATGTATGTATGTGTGTATGTATGTGGCCGGTGCCGGTGCTCTGGTGGCTCCCGCCGGGTGTTTTAGATTTCGATGTCTGGGTCCGAATCTGGCTACGCTACCTCGCTACTAGCTTATTGTCCGTTCGTTCACCCTTTTGTTTTGCTGGAGGGGGACATAACCGCCATGTCGCCGCCGCTTAAAAATGTCCTCTGCATGGGGCACGTATTCGTTGGTTGATTTCCTTCCGAAATGTAACGGCGTGTTGAAGCGATACGAGTTATTGCAGATCGAGGGTTCGAGCCCAGGCGGGGAATGAAGCGAAAAGGGGGGGGGGCTTTTGGAGGATAATGTCCCGAATGGCGGTGACGTACTTAGGGTGGTCACTTTTCATAGGAGGAGGGGGAGGAGGAGGCGAGGAGGGGGCCCCACGGGGATGATTTCCACACGTCGTGAGGTAAGGGGGAAGGGACGGCGGGGTATACACCAACAGCTAACAGCGGTATGTTGTGAATGTGATATGACGCGATGTTTTTACGGGAATAAAATGTTCTCTTGTGCGATTGCGATGTGTGTGTGCGTTGCCAACGAAGCAGCGAGTAACAAGTATAGGTGAGGTGAGATGAGATGCGGCAGATGGCATATTCCACTGACCCATCAATGGATCCACGTATTTACCTATCTAGGTGGGTGGGTAGGTGGGTGGGAAGAGGCTCCGACGTACACTGGCCAGGGAAGCGTATACGTTGTCTCGCGTCTAAATAATGTAACGGTGATATTTTACGGTGGTGATCTTCCGCTATAAAAAATTCATTGGGGGTTGGCGCAACACGCGCACAGTAAAACCCTGCTGCAAAGAATGTTGATTGTCATGCTGCACCGGAAAGAGTGAACAAATATCGTTATCGTTTCCATGTCTGTCTGTCTGTCCACCACGGTGGTGGTGCCGTGTGTGTCGATCCGTTCCATTTTCCCGCCATTCCTTCCCCCTTGCCGTGGGGTGGGGAGGGGGGAAAAGAGCCCCCCCCCTGTCCTTAGTCGGTTTGTTGACGGCTGGGGCGAAAGTACACCTATCGAACGTTTGGACCTCAACCTTTTTCCGCACTGCGTATTAACAAGTGGCGTCTGTGTGTGC
Organism: Volvox carteri f. nagariensis; assembly: GCF_000143455.1. NCBI lineage: Eukaryota > Viridiplantae > Chlorophyta > Chlorophyceae > Chlamydomonadales > Volvocaceae > Volvox > Volvox carteri. The sequence continues at coordinate 139,012 of NW_003307648.1, forward strand.
GTGTGCGTGTTTGCATGTGTGTGTGCCTGTGTGTGCCTGTATGTCTGTGTGTGAAAGTTACAAGTATCTGGCCGGGCCTGGCACTGGCCACAGGGACTGCTGCCCGGCCCCAACGGAAAGACCGCCTAAGCTCTCTCCCGCGGACGGGAGAGGGACGCGAGGGGCCGCTGCTTCCCCCCCCCCTAAGCAGCCGAGAGCCGCAAGTCCGCTAGTGTGCGCGTATGTGTGTTCCTCATGACGCTGCTGCGCGCGGCAGTGCGTGGTGGTGCAGCTGCACCTAGGCGCTGGAATCAAAATGACCGGACAGAGGAGGGTCACCGTTTCGTTTGGTCGGTTTGAGAATTTGTTGCTAGTTTCTCAGGTTAGTCAGTCCTTGTCCCACACCTGACTGATTGCAGCTGAAGATATACACTTAGGTCGGGTAGATTAGGTCCCCGTCGTTTCCTCTTTCTCTCTCTCTCTGTGTGTATGTGAGGTGTTTGTTTTGTGTGGATAACAGTCCACGCTGGGTTTTGCAATTTCGGACTATGTGCCGCGGCTGTGTGCGGGTGCAAGTGCACCCGTTTGGCTCGGTGCGCTGTGCTGGCCCCATCATCCCCTTACATGTGACATGACTCTATATGATTCGACTGTCGTTTGTTACCACAACCGCACCTCCTCCGAAGTAATCTCACCTTGGTGAGCGTCGCTGCTGTGTGTGTGGGCGGGCATATTGCAGCTTGTCTTGGGCCCAGGATAGCATGCCGGAGGTGTGAAACAGTACTTAGTGGTGGCTGAGAGTCACACGCCGGAGACGTTTTTTGTGTTTTTTACCGGCATTAAAGATGCACATGGCTGGGTGGATGAACGGACGGATGGATGTGAATATGCAGCGTGGCGGCAGTTGTTGCTTTTTTTATGTATGGCAAGATCGGAAGTTTACTTTTAATTATGGCCTTCTTCACGGGAGGCTTCCTTTCGAGGCCTTCCGTAATAACCCTGTTTGGTTGTTCATCTCTCTCTTCCCTTCTTATTGCTACCCTATTTTTGGTTAGTTGGAATATGTCTGTGTTGGTGTGCTTGTGGACAGCGCGGTCCTGATACCCCGGTCCACCACAAGTGAAATGATGTGCATGATTCATGTTGCAAGGGTGGTGAGCGTACCCCGGGGGCATGGAGGGGTTTGGTAGCCATTTGCCGCGGTAGGGAACAGGAGGACGTAGGTGCAGGGTTGGTAAAACAGGCGCCCGGTTTTGTCGGTTTAGTTACTGTAACATGTCTGTCGACAGGAAGCCGGCTGGTGGGGGAACTAAACAAAGGCATGTTAGACAGTAGCTGCTACAGGGGCAGAATGTGGGTCCTCAAGGAAGCCTTTCCGTCTCCCGGGCTTGTAGTCCTGGCAAGGAGATGCAAAACGATCAATGCAAAAGCGGGGAAGTCTATTAAGGGCGCTCGACGCCCACCACACGATGGCACATGCTCATAAACCTCCACAGTTCATCTTGGAATCTTTGCAGATGTTCGAAAGTAAGCGTGGGTGATTCAAGAGTGCTTGCTATTCGATCAGCTGGAAGGGGCTGGCGCACCGCGCGCGGATTTAAAATGCGATGCGTCCCGATGTGATCCCCTTGTTTTCATATGCTAAGTATCATACGTTGAATTCAGTGAAAAGATTATGAAATGATGCAAACGGGGTGAGCTTGTAAACAAATTCGGCTGCTGTCGCCGCGATGGCTGAAGCAACGCGAATGGGTTTCCTTCCTATGCATTGAGAGTTTGAACGTACACCAAATAAATAGGACGGAAAAGACGTGGAGGAAGGAGGGATGAGGGCAAAGATGTTTGCAAAACGGTGGGCACGACAGGAATTCAGGTAGACGTACGGGCAAATGCCTGTGGAGCAAGAAGAATCTCAGGAACAACAGGAGCGAATTGTTCCTAAGTTGCATGAGACTTGCGGGCGACGAAACAGGAGTACATTGAAGAAGGACCACTCTGGCATGATAGACCGCCACGGGTTAAATTGTACCGCTACAGTTGGCCACAAGTATGGCAATAAACCACCCAATGAAGTTTTCCAGCAGGGGCACCGATGGTCGTACCAGTACGTCACAACTGTCGTTTGGGTCATATCGCGCATGTGGCCTCTATTTCGCTTGTGCCGACTGTCTTTGTTTCTTCATCCTAGTACGTATGCGGAACAAAGCATAGGTGTGATTACTACTGGCTTTATAATCCTAAATTGCATAGCTGTGAACCTGAACAGTTATTGCGTGCGCATTTCAAGTTCTACCTTCTGTCATATTATTCTATAGGCTTCTAAGGCCTTGCCTAACGTAACACCCCGTTCTGTCAGCTGTTTGGCCCGATCGTGCGCAACTGCCTCGCCCCAAGCCGCATACAACATGTCTGCTCCACTTGCCGACCAACTGGACATTGTAATTCCGACTATCAGGTCAGGAGGGTCAGATTTGGTTTTCCACAGCCGATCGGACCGACATTCGGTTCCCCCAGGATGCCAACTAAACACCATAAGTTTGCTGTTGCTGGGATTTATGTAGGAATCTGGATTTCCTGGAGGAATGGCGTCCTTTCTTCCAGCCTTACCATCTGATCATCGTCCAAGATGGCGACCCTACGAAGAAGATTCATGTGCCTGAAGGATTTGACTACGAGCTCTACAACCGTAACGATATCGAGCGCATTCTTGGTGATAAGGCGTGGGCCATTTCGTTCAAGGACTCGGCATGCCGTTGCTTCGGTTTCATGGTGTCGAAGAAAAAGTACATCTACACGATTGACGACGACTGCTTTGTCGCCAAGGATCCTTCCGGGAAGCCGATCAACGTGTTGGAGCAGCACATCAAGAACCTGTTGACTCCGTCGACGCCCTTCTTCTTCAACACCCTGTATGACCCGTACCGCGAAGGTGCCGACTTCGTGCGCGGTTATCCTTTCAGCCTTCGTGAGGGCATTCCCACTGCCACCTCCCATGGCCTCTGGATGAACATCCCCGACTACGATGCGCCCACACAGGCAAGGATGGACGAGTGGGATTGCTTGCAAACGTGCTGGGGGCCCCATGCATTCCCACATTCTATACCTGCACGCCAGCATGTACGCAAGCGTTGTGTCGTAGGTCCCCGACTGCATAAAGTGCTAAAGCAAGAGTAGCTATGCCGTGGAATGTTGTTCTTATTCATGCTACGGCGGTCTGCTGAGTCTCTTGGGCCGTTTGCCGTGATTGGCCTCCTTGCAGATGGTGAAGCCTCGGGAGCGCAACCAGCGCTACGTTGACGCCGTCATGACGGTGCCCAAGGGCACCCTCTATCCCATGTGCGGCATGAATTTGGCCTTCGACAGGTATGTCTATCTCTCTGGTTTGGCGTTCCAAGGAAAGGGCGTGCTAATGTAAGCATTGCGAGCAATGTGCTGAACCAAACCAGCGCCAGCGGTGGTCGGGATTGCACTGCGCCAGGGGCGGGTCGTTTGTGGCTCGCAAGGTCGATTCTGTTTTGCAGGCGGTCCGTCCAAGGTCTGCGCAAAAGAGCCCTAAAGGGGCTTAACACTGCAGGGGATCATTTCCTTTCATTGCGCATTTGGGCTGCATCTGCAACGCAGAAGAGTGTTCGGTTTGCGCAGTCCTGTCATTTGCCAAGTATTACCATTTAGGTCATTTGGGTCAAACGGTGATGACCGTGTACGGGATGTCGCCCCGGGGATATTTGCGTCTGCTATCTTCGACGCAGTGCCTTGCCTCTTCACAACCTACCATGTGATATGTCCTTACCTGTTCGTTCATTTTCCACGCCTGAAACTTCTCCGATGCTGATGCAATAAAGCCATTAAGTCCATTTATCGTCGTTTCGTTCCAGGGATCTGATTGGAGCGGCCATGTACTTCGGGCTTATGGGTGAGGGCCAGCCCATTGGCCGCTACGATGACATGTGGGCGGGCTGGTGCACCAAGGTCATTTGCGACCATCTGGGAGTGGGCTGCAAGACGGGCCTGCCGTACGTGTGGCACAGCAAGGCCAGCAACCCCTTCGTGAACCTGCGCAAGGAGTACAAGGGCATCTTCTGGCAGGAGGTGAGAGACGGATGAACGATCAGTTCGTCATGCGGAATGTGTGAAGTAAATAAGGCATGTGTGAATCATGTTGACCACTTTAAGGGTGGTCGTGTTGCTCTTGTTGAGAGTACTCGGAAAGCAGCCCCCAACCTGCTCCAAGCAGGCTATTCAGAACGCATTTTCGGCAAGTGGTTGCCTCTCGAAGGGAATCCTCTTGGATGCAGTCCTCTCTACAACATTTTTGGCCGGTGTTTTTCGCGTTGAGCACAACTGTTTTACGTGGCCGTCTGAAAATGCGGGCTGCTGCCATCAACACTGGATTCTTGTTACCACCTAAATGTCTGCAGGAAATCATCCCCTTCTTCCAGAACCTCACCCTTAGCAAGACATCAACCAACGTGGAGCAGTGCTACCTGGAGCTGGCTGAATTGGTGCGCAAGGGTCTGGGCCACATCGACCCTTACTTCTCCAAGCTTGCGGATGGCATGGTGGCCTGGATCGAGGGTTGGCGCCTGTTGAACCCGCCGGCCGCCAGCGCTTAAAGCGCTTTGGTTCCTGCTTATCTAGGTCTTTCCGAGCTCGAGTCTAGGTGGCCGTGAGCCAGCTGCTGCATGTTGCGCTCCGCTTCGCCGGCTGGGGTGCAGTGGCCATTGACAGAGCCCTCGCGCTTGTGGGTGACGAGTCCCGGGACGCATTACAAAAGGAGGAGCAGCACTCCATGCGGGCTTTTGCGGCCACTGGACGCATGACGGGTTGATCTGGCTCTAGTTCTGGCGGTGTACCTGTTGTGTGTTGCTGCTGAGTAGCCCCGTTCAGCTTCGTGGCGCGTACCAGGCCGCGAACGTTACTCCATTTAGGGCGAATAGGCGGGATGATGAAAGTGGGATGCGCAGTGCGGGCCAGAATTAGCGAAACGACAATAAGCTTGGCCGAAGGTTTTGTCATGGCCACAGTGATACGGTACGCTGCGGTGCAAACTGCGAAGGTTGGCGGAAAACACTGCACATAAGTGCCTCGGAATGGTTTCGGTGGTTGTCTGCCGGCGGCTAAACCTGCGTCGCACGTGGAAGGCAGTTCGGCCGTGATGTGACTTTCGCGGTGACGACCTGAAGTGCCGCGATGTACGAATTGCGTGATCCTGAATGTGACCTGCTGAGTTGTGTATTACTGTTCCTTACTTGACATGCCAGAACGTTCCTCGTCTTTTAACTTGAGCAGGGGAGCACGACTGACCGTATGATCATTTGAAATTGCGCAACCCACTGACTGCAATTTCCCCAATGACCGAATCTGTCGAATAGCGTGCTTGCATTAGAGGAGCTTGCTGTATGCGCGCAAGCAATGAGGAGTTGCTGGGTTCATCGCCGCTGCGTACAATTCCTTTAGCCGTTGCTTTGTTTTTGGTGCATGGCCTTCCCAGCCGCAGGCTTCTGCACAGGCGGCTTTCTGCGTATGGCAGGATTTGTCATGAATTTTGAATCTCCGAACTCTTGTATAGGTCATGACGCGATCGGTTGCAGGAGTTTGGGAAGAGTGGTACGGTATTGTAGCTTGACAAGTTTTGCGAGCGCCTTGTCTTTGTCCTGCTTCCGTGGTGTTGTTGGTGGGTGCAACCGTGTGCAACCTGTGCAACAAGCAAGCATGTACGTCGCACGGATGTGGATGGCGTTGTGACCCTACTGTGCGTGTGTGGCTTCGGCGGGAGAGGCTATCCTGTAGAGCATGAAAGGGCTCCAACCTTATCGGAATGTTAGGGGTGAAATTTGAGCTGACGCGGTTATACGTCTTTGTAACACTACGGGCACGAAGCGTTTACCCTAGGTCACCAAAGGTCGCGTTAGGGACCACTACCAAGTTGCGAGCGCCTCCGGTAGGATTGAAAAACGTTCACTTGGTTGCAATCTATGAGCAGCACATCAGAAACAGCAGGTTTTGCTTTGTCTGTACCGCTCCGATCTGGAATCAGAATTGTACCTGGGTGTCCGGGTCCTGTGTTCGGTTAGGGTGTTCGTACCATGACGACTAACGACTGCCCAACAAAACACATGTTTGCATCGATGGGAAATGGGATAAGGGCCATGTGCCATCCAGGTGCCATCTAACGGCCCAACCTGCCTCCATGCAACGTTGATCAAGCCACCAATCAAGCAATTTGGTATCTTTAGAAGGATTACAACAACTCCTTGCATTCTTTTTTTCGTTACCTTTCGTCGCTTTCAATGATGCTAATTCCAAGGCTAACATTTTAAATGTTTGGATGTTAGGCATCCTCCCGTCTCAAATGAAATTTCCGGACAAGCCGCACTACCGCATATCTGCCTTCTATCCTGATGTTACTTCCGATGCAGCGACGACATTCGCGATATCTTAAGCCCGCGTCAGGTGCTGCGAGGCGAGCCTGCCTCACTAGGGATGTGGCTGCCTGGCTGCGGCATCCCCAACCTGCTGCTGCTGCTACCAGTCAGTCTACCACTATAGGCGGCGGCGCGCGGTGCATCGGCCGCGGCAGCAGCAGTACCGGCTGCAGCGGCGCCGGAAGTTACATACCCAGCAGCCTACATGGCAGGACGCCGCTTGTGGAGCGGCAGCTGGACGGCGGTATCAGCACGGCCCTGGGGCGGCCTGTTTTGTCCGCTGCGAGCTGCTATTCCGCCTCCACCCCCCACGCACTCCGGCTCTCCTCCTCCGCCTGCGCCTCCTCCTCGTCCTCCGCCTCCATGACGGACAGCTCCCCGCTGGCCAGAAGACACGCAGGGGAGACTTGGCGAGCAGCAGAACCACGTGACTTGAATTTGGATTTTGAGTTGCACAATTATCATTCTGTTGGCGAGTTGATAGTTGAAGAGCTGCCGCTGCGCTGGCTGCCGCTGTGTTCAGGCCGGGATGATGGGGACGACGCGGATGGCGAAGATGCGAAGCATTGTGTGGCGTACCGCCACTACCTTCCCACCCTGGAGCCCCGGGATGGGCCCTGCATCCGCAACAAGCTGCTGCAGCCTCCTCCGTCACCCCCCGTCACCCCCAACGTGTCGGCCCCGCCTCCCGTAACTCTGGAATCAACAAAAGCAGCAGCAATAGCAGCAACTGCAGTAGCAGCAGCAGGGGCCGCAACAGAAAATGCATCACTTTTTTTGCGTGAAGACGCGGACACTGCTTTACCGGAACTTTGCGTGTTTTTTTGCAACGGCCTCAAGAGCCACATGACAGGGTGAGGTCTCCCCCCTCCTCCGCCGCCTCCTCCTCCATCCCATGTTTCCTACGTTTCCTGTACTTCTTCATCGTCCGATCCATCCTCCTTGCATAGTTGAAGCGCGTTATCGTGTGTATACATCCATCGGCCCTTGCTCTTCCTCTTTTCCCTGCCGCGCGTCATCGTTGTCGTGGTCGTCTCGCTCTTCCCCGCTAAGTCACTTGTTGGGTGTGGTGCCGTCCCGTCCCGGCCCGGGGCCCGGGGGGGCCTCTGTCTGCCGCTCTGATGATTTTCTCAGCGCCAAGGTTCGGCGTGCGTTCAACATCGCAGCGGCCTATGGTTGCGAGTTCGTGTGCTTCGATTATTCGGGATTCGGTGCGTCTCGTGGTCGCCAGTTCGAGTCCTGTGGGCTGCAGAACTGGATCTATGACGCGGAAGCGCTCCTGACACGCGTGGTTCGCGCTCGGCGGGTTATCCTTGTAGGTAAGGTAAAGGCGCGATGTCACGTCCGTCCCTCCGCCTCTCTGTTGTGGAAAAGGCAATGAGAGTCGAGAAATAAAGTCTTCCTCAGGCTGGCACTGCCCGGCCACTGTATATAAAACCGTGCTCTGATCGTGAATAGAATATGATATCTGTAATGTTACAGAGTGGGAGGCTTCTGGGCCGCTTTATCACATTGTCAGTTCTACGATCATTATCACCTTATAGCACCATCCACCACTACCACACTGTACTTCGCCATACGAACTGTAAGTCCAAGGCGGCGGATCCAGCCTTCAGGGACCCCTCCTCATCCATTCACCCGAACACCCGAAGAGACGGAGGGTTCGGCAATCACCACCAATCCAGCATGCGAATCTGGTCCATCAACTGTGACCTCAACTCCACATCTCAGCAGCTTGCCATAATCTCAGGACCTTAAACCGCTAATTGCAGTAGTGCCAACCCAGACCAAACGATATCTAACCTTCAGGTCGTTCCTGTGTGCAAAGGACAATTTTTTGGTAGTTTCAAGAGTTCAGAGGGTTATAAAGTCGTACACAATATTTGGTGAACGGTTCCGGTATTATTCTTGCTTTGGCAGCCATAATAGTTGGCAGCCAAAAAACTTCATATCTGTTACCAAATGCTTGCTTATTCCTTACTAACACTTCGTTAATGTGTAGCTGTCGCGCTACAACACCATACGCCATGACAGCGGCAGCACATAGCAGGTTGTGGGGCATAAGGGGTACCAGGCAGCACAGGCCAAGGAGGTTCACCCACCGTGTGTCAACCCCCGTTTGTCTGTCTGTCTGTTTGTTGTTTGTTTGCGGCGGTGCGTCTGTGGCTCCGAGGTCTACAGTGGCCGGTCTGTGACTCCGGTCTCCATCAACCTTATGATGACCACCCTCAGAGAGCTCTGCTCCGTGCCTCCCCTTCCCCCGCCCCGCCCTGCTTCGACCCATGGGTCGTGCCACTCGGTCGTGGAGCCTTAGGAAGCTCTATCGGCGGTTGGGTGGCGCTGAGGCTGCTGCAGCGGCAGGCAGAGAATCAGGCCAGTAGTGGAAGCAGCAGTGGCAGCAGGTGAGCGATAGTCTATTGCGTGGGAGAGGTGGATGGGTGGGGCCTATTGCTTGATGGTAGTGAGGACGTATTCGGCACCTCACCTGCAGCACTCCCACTCCGAACACCTCAGCACACCTAACCTGCCAGCTTCATCACCAAAAGCCTTCCCGTGTGGCATGTGCCCCCCTCCCTCCACCACCCCGTGCGGTGTTTGCCACACCTCTCAACTGCTCCTTTCCAGAACGCTCCTTCATACCCCCCACAGTCCCCATACAACCCCTCTCACCGCCGCCTTTGGTTCCGACCGCTTTGACCTCAACCGCTGCTGCCCCCCCCCCGCATCACGTGGGCTCATGATAACGGTCAGATCCCACCCGGGCCAGGATAACGACAACGAACCGTCCGCAGTCGAGCAGCAGTTACTACCACTACAACCACCACAACCACAGATGTGTCCTGTGGAACCCCCTGAACCGCCACCCTCGTCCTTACCACCGCTACCGCCACCCCCACCACCCCTACGGCCACCCCCACCACCCCCACCATCGCCACCGCCACCATCACGTTCTCCTCTTGCTGCCGGGCCATCATCACCCACCATCGCGGGGCTGCTCCTTATCGCCCCAGCAATCGACATTTCCGAACTTCACTGGGCCGCTCTCAAGGAAGACCAACAGCACGGCGTACTGCACGACGGCGCCCAGGTCTCTCTGGGGTCGCCGTACGAAATGGACGGCGGCGACACCGTCGGTGTGTCGTACTTTAGCCAGGGCAGGCGCAACCTGGTGCTTTGCCCGTCGTGGGTGCGTGACGAGTCACTGAAGCCTGGTGAGTCCTACCTGCCGGGGCCGCTGCAGCGGCGGCAACGACAGCTGGGCTCATCCCCGCTGACACCGCGTCATCAGCCTCTTGGAGCTCCTCGGCAGCAGCAGGCGCTGCAAGCAGCTGCATCCTCATCCGCAGCAACAGCAACAGCAACCGTTAGGGCAGAAGCCACAGAAGCCGTATTTCTGCGATCACCACCACTTGATTGCTGTCTCCACAGCAGATTTGGTGAACACGGTGTTGGTGTTGGTGGTATCAATGATGATGGTGCTAGAGGTCATGATGATGGAGATCATGGTGATAGTGGTGTTGGTGTTGGTGGTATCAACGGATTTGCGCCGGCTGATGTTCCGATAGTGATCCTGCACGGCAGCAATGACGAGGTGGTTCCCAGGGAGCTTGTGGAGGCGCTGCTGGCAGTTCTCAACCGCCACAATGAACTTGCCGCAGCTGCCACCCTCTCCGCCAGCACTAATAATGCCGTCGCCACTACCGCACCTGGTCCTGCTGCGGCCGCCAACGCCAATACCAGCACCAATGCCGTCGTAGTAGGCCATGAAGAGAATGCGGAAGCTCCCCCCTCATCATCGCGCTGGTCACAGTATGCATGGGGTTGCACTGCCTCCTCGCCCTCCTCCTCCTCCTCCTCGCCCTCCTCATTCCCTTCCCTGGAGTTGCAGTTGCAGCTGGATTTGGTGTCTGATGGTGACCACCGACTGTCCTGTGCAGCGGGGCTCGGGGCGCTGCAGAGGCGCCTGGTGGGGCTTATGCGGAGGGGGCTTACGTTGGGTTTGGGGGGGGCCGGGGGGCGAGGAGGATGCTGTGCCTGATAACGGCCTGTGTGCCTATGTATGTATGTAGTCATGAGCGTGTGTGTTGTCGACGGTGACTGCTTCAAGTCAGGTCGCGTCAAATCAGGTCAGGTCACCCAGCAGGGATGTGCGCCATCCCCTTGCACGCGGCAGGGCGGCCTCTAATTCCGTTCTTGGGAAAACAACTTTAAGTGGACGTTTTCATTTCCCAGTTTACAGGACGGGGGCTGCCTCGACCTCGACCTCGACCTGGACCTCGACCTGGACGTGACATAGGTAGCTCAGCCGGATGGCGGTGGTGGTGGCCCGGCCCCAGCCCCGGGTGGCGCTGCAATCTCACGGTCCCTCTTGTCCGGTCCGTAAGTGTGAATATAATATTATTGGCTGTGGCTGGTGGGGGGTTGTAGCTGGTTGGGTGGTACATTGAGATGACTACATAAAAGTCGTGTCTAACCCCTCGCAACCCCTGGTACCCTGCTTGTAAGGGTGGAATGTCGCTGTGTGGTGGGGGGGACTATGTACTGGGTGGGTGGGTTTGCTGCTCGAGGTGAATGTGTATGTGGGGTCACTGAGGGGGCCCCCGAGCCCAGCCACCTCCTTGGGAGCGGTGAGTCCGGTGCGGTGCGGTATGCGGGTCCGTGTGGCTTTAGGGCTGCTGCCCCCGTGCATGCTTGGCCCCTAACTTCCCCTCGACTGACTGTCTGACTGTGATCACAGACTGATTTTCCCTCCACCGCGTCTGTCTGTCTGTGAACCCCATCTTGCTGGCGGGCCCCCATGACTGGTCTTACGTGGAATTGCTGGCTGGCTGGCCAGTCTGTGGTTGTTAGTCAGGGGCCCGTTCGGGCCTCCCCATCTCCTTCCCCTACCTATCAAATTGTGATGTGTCACATCCACCCAGTCCCACATCCGCCGAGCGACCCACTACACACACAAGCCCCCGGCGACCTGCGGATCAGTAAGGGAGCCGGACAGTGGGGGGCCCTGAAGCACCTATCCCCCTCCAAACATACAAACCCCATTCACCCCCGTCCCCACTCACAATAGTCCTCACGATGCTGATGATGATTGATTGAATTGTTGGAGGTGGATGAACGAACGGGTTGGTCACCAGACGGGCATACATACATACATACATTCTGAAGTCGGATGGGGTGATTGCATTAGGGTGCCCCTCTAGCAGGGGAGAGAAGGGCATTGCCTCGGGAAAGGGGGCCGCTGGTGAAGCGATCCCACCCTGTAACATCATACATGGACCCCGGAGATCCCGGGATCGCGACCTGTTATGGTCGGAAATCCTTCCGATGGTGGAAGGTAAACTGCCCCTAGTTGATGGACGGTGGTGACCTGGGATAAAGTTAACCTGCGAGCTGACCAGGAATGGAGTTGAGCCGCCGTTGATCCGGCAGATTCCGTTGGATGCCGGTGGTGGGTGGGAAACCTGAGCGATCCACTCTGAGAAGTTGGCTAGGGTGACTCGATGAGGGTGCCCCGAAATACCGGGGAAGGCAGGGTCTGCCGGGTAGCGGCCGCAATCAGTTAAAATCTGGCCCCGGATGGTACTAAACTGCTGCGGCCACTGAGTTATTGCTCAGTCCTGCCGTGTTGCGTTACAGAAGCTAAGCCCCCCAACCGCCGGCACAGCTTGGTAGCAAAGCAACCCTCTGCGAAACCCATCACCTCCCAACACCAGCCCATTGTGAAAGTTGCACTAGTGGCCGATAGTAATGACAATTACCTGTGTTGCACCGTTAAAGGTGCCCTAGGATCCCGAGGGCCCCGACAAGGGCTGAAGAGCCACCCGGGCGACCCACCCGACGCCAGCAGCGACAAAACCAGGGACCGCTGCATTGTGGCAAACCCCGGGATTGCCCGGGGTGGGTGGGGGGTACGACGAGGCACAGACGAATGACGAGAAAAGGAACATAGACGGGTACTCCAAAATTAGACCAATAATATATGACAATATGTATGGGTGGGGGGTGGGGGAAACTAGATGACACTGTCCCAGCAGCGGGACGCACCTCTTGTAATAGCCAAAACAACGGCAGTTAAAGAACCAATGCGCCTGTGCGGCCCAAGTAGGAGCTCGGCGTCCCCCTGCCGTACTGTGGTCCGGCACATGCATGCATGCGCCCTACTTCCACGCACCACGGCAGTTCCTTCCCAGTAACTACTTGCCTACCTCGACACTCATACTTTGCTTCGAGAAGTCGAAGCTTATTGGCTGGTACATGTTGGAACCAGGGAGAATTGGAATCCGAATCCAACTCCTTCAAGATGTTGATATAGATAGGCACGCCTCCTTGTTGTAACGACTGGTGACGGTTGGTGATGGTTGGTGACGGTTGGCGGCACCCCTGATGAGGGGATCACCCCGTACGGTGCATTCCCATCGCTCCCTCGTCATCCCCATGTACAGCCAGTCGTCGTACATGATGACGTGGTGCTACATTGCCAGCCCCTAAATCCTGTGCTGCATTAAAAGCCGGTCTTGGTTACGCCATGGAAAAAGCCATGAAAAGCCACCACGATCCCTCTGCCCTCCTACTCAAGGATATGTCTTTATATGTGTATGTATATATGTATGTATGTATAGTTATGACGACCGACTGACACAAGGGGTTCACAAGGACTCCGCCAAGGCCCCCGCCCCGGCACTGCTGGGTTACACCCCAGCCCGCTACGGGCCCACTTCTGCCTGTCTGTCTGTCTGTCTGTCTGTATTTCATCCCTCTCCTTCCCTTCATCGTCTCCCATAAACATGCATACGTACACACAGGTTGACGTCCCTCACCCATTAACCTCCGCGACCATTAACCCTCATTCTGTCTCTCCACTCTGTCTCTTCCCCCTCTCTCCCCCCCTTCTTTCCCGCCTCGTCTCAATCCCTCTTTATCCATTCCCCTCCCCCGTGTATCAATTCCAGAAAGGCAACAGAGAAGCTGCTCTCCAGTATGTGTGCGTCTGTATGTTTGGATTCTGATTTCTGGGGTGGAGCCGCGAACATATTACTGCCAAGCGGGGCGCTGTAGTCGTAGAAGTCGTACGGACGAGACTGGACGGGAGGGCAGGGATGGGGAACAGGGTGCGGAGGGGAAGGAAGCGCCGTCATGTTGGTACGGCTCAGGACACATGCAGTGGGGTGATGGCAGTGGGGTGATGGCACTGAGCAGTGCTCCAATTGTGATATTCTGGTTGGGACGGGAGGGGGCGGGAGGGGGCAGCAAACCCCACCGGCAACCAAAATCACCCCGAATCACCCTAACATCAAGAAGGAAGGTGGGAGGGGAGGGAGGTGGGAAGGTGACGAAACGCTGGGCGCCGGGGAAACGGGGGTAGCAGTGGTAAGCAGCAGCAGGTTGTCTCAGAGCGACCCCAACCCCCAGCACACCACGGGGGAGGGGGGGGGGGACCACAGCAGCAGTGCACCCGCTACTGGTCCTCCCCGCAGCTGGAGGGGCCCCGAGGGGCCGCGGGGGACTAGTCCGCTCGAAAAAGGGGAGGAGGTCCAAAGCGCTGACGCCATCCATCCCACTCAACCCGCCTTTCCTATCTTCGTAACTCCATTTCACGTGGTATCTTCATAGTACGACAGTACGACAGGCTCCGTACTTACCAGGGCATCGTGCACTGGCAGATTGGTCTGGCTCTCATTTTTCCCAGACACCATGTCGTACACTGACACGACGCCAAGGCGCGCGCTGTACGGCATGGGAAGCTTAAAGGTTGCATCAGTGTTTTGGATATTGGCCTGTCGTACATAGGCACGCGGTTTTCAGGTACACACCACGTCAGGAGGGATGGGACGGTACATACATACATACAAACAAACAGGGAGACCTTAGGCTTGAGGAGGAGGTCTGAGGAATACTGAAGGAAGCAACAAACAGCTCCGGGCAGGCAGGCAGGCAGACAGACAGAGAGACAGATCCGAACAACTCCAATGTGTTGCGAGGGAGGTACCCCTCCCTCCCTTCCCTTCTCAGTCCCCTTTCCCCTTCCTTCTGCCTCCCTCGCATCCCCAAGTTGTTTGCCTTGAAGCGCCACGTCGCCCCCTCCACCCTTTTCCCTCCTCCATCCCTCCCCCCGCCACTGCCCGTTCGCCACTTGCCCCCCTGCCACTGCCGGGACAACTCACTAAGCTATTCCTATTACCGCCACCAGCAATACAGAAACCACCAAGACAACAACGAACCTCTAACGAACCAACGAACCCCTAACGAACCAATGAACCTCTAAGGAACCAACGAACCTCTAAGGAACCAACGAATTACCTACTAATTGGTCATCACCGTCGTGGCCTCTGCCCTCCCCCCTTACCCCCCCCTTCACCCCCACCACGCCTTCCCCCCTCATTCGTCCTAGCCGTACGCCCCCCTATTCGCCCCTTCATCCCCCCTAACACCCACCGACAGCAGGAGACTGATCTTGACGCGCTGGCCTTGCAGCTCCGCCAGGAGCACCTGTCGTATCCGGTGAAGCTCCCCCGGCCCCAGTTTGTCGTACATGCTCTTTACTTGCCGCCGAGTGGAGGCGACATCCGCCGCCGCGGCTCCTCCGCCTCCTGCTACATGCCTACGGATGATGTCCTCGACCTGATCAAGATGCAACAGGGAAATCTGCAACGGCAACACACGCATACACACACACACATCTGGTCTGG
Source organism: Volvox carteri f. nagariensis (assembly GCF_000143455.1). NCBI lineage: Eukaryota > Viridiplantae > Chlorophyta > Chlorophyceae > Chlamydomonadales > Volvocaceae > Volvox > Volvox carteri. The sequence continues at coordinate 154,103 of NW_003307648.1, forward strand.
TGACATTATTGCAATCTGCGGTGTTAAGTCCTGGGTTCGATTCCAGGGTAGATCCCCGACATTGTCGGGAGAGGGAGACTATGGCTAGCTGCTGAGATGTGGAGTTGAGGTCACAGTTGATGGATCGAGATTCGCACGCTGGATGGGTGGGGCGGTTGCTGAACCCTCTGTCTCTGCGGATGTTCGGGTGAATGGATGAGGAGGGGTCCTGGGAGCTCCGGAGAGAATCAACTGCCTTGGACTTCAAGTCCGGATATGGCGCAGTACAGTGTGGTAATGGTGGATAGTGCTGTAGGGTGATAAATGGTAGAAATGACAATATGTTCAAGTGGCCCAGAAGCCTCCCATCCTACTACAACAACAACAACAACAACATAAAACCGCCTAGCTCGCGACAGAATGACAGCCCACTTCCACACCTCCACAATCTGCTCCAGTGTCTTGGAGCACATGATTTTGTATTTGACCATCATCACCGCCAGGTCGAATAGCTTGTCCATGCTGTCAGACAAACAAACAGGCAAACAAAGGAGGGGCGTTGAGGAGAAGGAAGGGGGAATGAATACTATAACCTTTCCGGATGTCCAAGGGCGGAAGGGAGTGAGGGAGGGAGGGAGGGAGAGAAGAGGGGAAAGTGGGATTGGGGGGTGCCACCGCCACCGCAGCAGCAATTACCATCCAGCGGGGCAGCCGAGTGCGGTACGGGAACGCCGGTGTGGGTGTGGGTGTGGGTGTGGGTGTGGACGCAGGTGTGGGTGTGGGTGTGGATGCAGGTGTGGGTGTGGGTGTGGACGCAGGTGTGGGTGTGGGTGTGGACGCAGGTGTGGACGCAGGTGTGGGTGTGGACGCAGGTGTGGGTGTGGACGCAGGTGTGGGTGTGGACGCAGGTGTGGGTGTGGACGCAGGTGTGGGTGTGGACGCAGGTGTGGGTGTGGACGCAGGTGTGGGTGTGGACGCAGGTGTGGGTGTGGACGCAGGTGTGGGTGTGGGTGCGGCCAATGAGGTGAAGGGACAGGACTCCGCCCCCTGACACAGTCGCGGAGTCTGGCGACCTGGGGGCCGAGTGCCTGCTGCCCCACCCTACCCTACCCGGGACACTACTGAATGCACAGGCCCGCATAGCCCATTTTTGCTGCTAAAGGGCAACAGCACAATTTCCATAGGGAAAATGTACTGCGGGTTCAATCTCATGGGACCCGCCACTTATCCACTTCGTCATGTGGCCCTAGTTAGGTGGTCGTGGGTGTCGCTGCATCATGTATGAAACCGTACGGGAAAGAAGGTTGAAGGCGGCAACGAAAGCACCACCATGAGTTTGCTTTGAGCACTTGCTCAGGACTTCATTGATGCCAAAATGAGTCCTTGTCAACGCCATCAATTAGGAAGGTGGACGCAGATGTTGTGGTCAGGCCCGGTCCCTCCCGGGGTTGTAAGCGCAGGCATAAGGGATGGCCAGAGACACAGAAGAGGGAGTGAGAGACGATCTTACCTTGAGCCGTCAAGCTTCATAATGCTGCAGTTGCACATGGCAACAACCACTTCCCGTGTTTCCTTTTGGAAGTCAGGCTGGAGTATGGATGCTGCGCTCTTTCCTCCGAATACGTATGCAACCATTTCGCTTAACACCTTAGCCTGATTATCTGCTGAAACGCCTGTAGCCTTGAGCCTCTGCTCGATAACGAATATGGTTTCGCAGCATAAGTTTAGGAAAAGCAAAGGTTTAGCGAGCTTTGACATTATTATTCTATTGCATGAATATCAGCTAGTCCAAGTATACCAAGCACTCTCAGACTCCGTCTGTGCTATAGCTGTTGAGTCCCAGCGGATTGGCCAGAGATCATCCGTGAACATCCTGCAGATTTCCTTTTCCTGCTTAGCTGCTTATCGCCGTCAGGCTGACATGTGACTCACATGTTGTGAGCTCTTGGCTTGTCTAGGCCTTATGAGGTCGCTCAATGTTCTCAGGCTGTAAACACATCGAACTCATTATACTTCCGTTTAAGTGCAAAGCTTGTGTCGGAATGTTTGGGCTGAATTTGTGAATCCCGGAACGAGTGCAACCCTACTCCCCGCCGACACCTTTCACGCCCGGAACGCATTGACTTATAACTAAATGCGACAAGTAGGGTGTCAGCTTCCCTTAAGCCAGATTCAGAGGGGCAGGACCGGCGGCGGCACAGCAGACAGCAGTATGGCCACTTTTTTCAAACAGCCTGCCTTGGCTGTTACTGCATGAAATTACAGCTCATAAACAACATGCTATTCATGCGCACAATGCAAAGGTCTCCGGTCCTCCAAGTAAGTCGCAGTGGTTGGTTGTGGAAAGATGGTTGCGGCAAGTGGACGTTCGAAACTCCTGGGGACCGCATGATCGAGATTATGGGCGTCAAGGATCAACGCGGGTTAGCGCGCGTCTTGGACGACATTAGAAGATGCAGGTTGCAGTACGTTGAAGATTAATCAATCTGATATTGTTGGGTATTAGCATTATTTCTTTTTTGAGTTCCTGTTTCCAGTTTGGCGGTTCATGAGCCTTTTGGCTCGTCTGGACCGTACAAGCTTGAAGCTTGTAAACGTAAACGTAAACGTAAAAAACGTTCGAAACAGCTGCCAACCTCAGGTTACTTACATTTATCATAAACGATACATGGTACGTATTCGAATGATATTTAGGACCTAACCAGAGCGAAGCGTGTTTTGATTTTCCATGGCTGATGCTTGCTGAGCTCTCGCAATGTCCATTAGGGTTACAGGGTGGCTCGGCTCCGGCGCAGTTTGGTAGAGTACTATGAAGGTATCGGCGGGCCAACAAGGACGCAACAAGCTGCCATCTCCAATGACAGCCCCGAAACCAACTTCCTTCACGGACTGCGCAAGATATGTAGTGATTGCGTGTCATTTTGATAGGAAACCGCGACGGGACATTTTCGTTTTAGACCTATTTCAGCAATTAGCCTGGCCTCGCTCGATTGCATGTCGGCGTTGGATCGCAGGTGCGCGCCCTGTAGAGCCTGCTGCATAGCAGCTTGACGGACATTATGAAGATGTATTGGCAGAAGGATTGTCGAAAGCGGGGACGGTGCGGGCATTTGGTCCGTTCTGACCGGGGTCAACTAGTCGGCCGGCGAGCGAGCGGTCACGAGTGTGTGTGTTACGTGTGTGTGTACGTGGAAAATCGTCCGCAAGCGGGAATCAAAGGAATTTTAGAAAAAATGCGCGAATTTTACGGACCTCAATAATTTTATACGTTTTAGGGTGTATTATTTCCAGTGCGGATTAAGGCCAGGGATTAGGGCACGGAAGTCCTTGGTACGAGCTTACCACATAGTTTCGTTCCATAAGGGAACCAAAGGTTAGAAAGGCGAGGTAAGTTTGCCAACAACTTAGCCGTTTGAGCAAGTATCGATGGAGGACAGAGGGTTAATCCCTGGCCTTAATCCGCACTGGAAATGCACCCTTAGACTCCATTTCGCAACGGCCCGTCCTTTATTAAAGAGGATTCCGCGGGATAAGATGGTAAGCTTATCTTGTTTTTGTTCTTCAGCCCACGCTGATAGACGCTACGGGTCCCCTGCATCCGGCGCTCTTTCTGTTATTACACAGCTGTGCCTTCGGCTCATCTGCGTGAACCCGCGGGTGGAGTGCTAGAGAACATGCAATATTAGCACCAAGGAGGAAGCCCACCAAAATAAAGCACATCTCGTAATGGTTGTGGCGGCGCTCGTCCCGGTGCCCGGCTGGGCATGACCTCGCCGGTGGAGCCCACTCACACTACATTACTTAGCTTATCGGAATATCACAGAGTGGCCACATGTCCTCGAGGGCTTCTGCGACGCACTTTCCGCCCCAAGTTACCTCTTGAGCGGTTGAGCGGGTCAACAACTCCCGCCCACCTCCTGGACCCAATGACCCTACTCCTGCAGCTACAACAGCTAGTAGCCCCTTGACCACGCCAAGTAACCACGTTCATCTCCAAGGTTTAGAAGCGGCGCTCAAGGTTTTGCTTTTCAGCGACATGCATGACACTTAATTAGTGACGCCGTGTTAGCGGCAATTTGATGATGAGGAGTTAGCGAGAGCGACACAGACGGTGTCGGTATAGCTTTTAGCGGACCAAAGAATTAGGACTCGCAGTGGTCAAGGGTCAGGCCTTTCCAGAAGAAAGGGCCGTTGTGGTGCTATGCGGGCGCTTTCATCTCGTCCAGTGCTTTTAAAACTTTTTCACCGATGGTAATTCTTTAGTGACCAAGTGGCATTGGTTCCTTAACTGCCGTTGCTTTGACCATTACCAAGATGTGTGTCCCAGTGCTTTTGAAAGTGGTTACTAGTGACCAAGTGGTTACTGAGAAAATAATTCCCTTCCAGAAGGTGGTGTCACTAAGGAATGTTTCGAGTCACCTGCCAGTAACCAGGTGGTCGCCGGGAAATTGAGGGCCACAGACCCCCGGTAGTAGTGAACACCTAAAAAGCTTTTCGACGCTTGGATGGGAGCAGTGATGCTTCGGCTCGGGAACGCGTTGCCGTACATAGAGTAAAAGTTGACGAACGCTTGCTCAGACGGCTTGTTGTCAAGTGAAGTTGGATCTTCGGATGCATGGTTCTAGGGGGCTCCTGTTCAGCGTACTCGCTGGGGAAAAATTGTAAGGTGGTTACCAAGGAAAACTCCCACAGTAACCACTTGGTCACTAAAAAGTAACCACGGTTAAAAAGTTTTTGCAACACTGGTGTGTCCCGCTGTTGGGACAGTGTCCTCTAGTTTCCCCCACCCCCCACTCATGGGTCAGTATATTACATATTGTCATATATTATTGGTCTAAGTTTGGAGTACCCGTCTATGTCCCTTTTCTCGTCATTCGTCTGTGCCTCGTCGTACCCCCCACCCACCCCGGGCAATCCCGGGGTTTGCCACAATGCAGCGGTCCCTGGTTTTGTCGCTGCTGGCGTCGAGTGGGTCGCCCGGGTGGCTCTTCAGCCCTTGTCGGGGCCCTTGGGATCCTAGGGCACCTTCAACGGTGCAACACAGGTAATTGTCATTACTATCGGCCACTAGTGCAACTTTCACAATGGGTTGGTGTTGGGAGGTGATGGGTTTCGCAGAGGGTTGCTTTGCTACCAAGCTGTGCTGGCGGTTGGCGGGCTTAGCTTCTGTAACGCAACACGGCAGGGCGGAACAATACGTGTCAGTATGAAACCCGCTGCACCCTGCAGTGTATGGGCCTTGGGTGGTGAAAGTGGATTTGGCTGACACCTTTTACCACATTCCTATTCACCCTAAAGATCCGTGCTTCTTAGTGTTTCATTTATAAGTGTTCTTTACAATGTGAATGCCCTGCCCATCGGCAGGTGGCTTAATAGCCCATACTGGTTCACGACCATCAAGTGGAATGTGATATGCGTTTTTGGCGGGATCCTGAGGCTGCTGCAGGAAAAGGTCACAAGCATCTCTCGCCCCCGTTTCCACCCCAACAGTTTTTCCCACTTCCCAGGCGGGTCGTTGCTCCCGTCCCGGTGCTCGAGTGCTTCCACACATGTAAATGATACCACGCACCCCATGATTCCTTTTCGGACCAAGCGTGTCTTGGTGCATGCTGGGTGCGTGAGAGTATCAAGTTACTGGGTCCTTCCTGTCACCCCACTAAGTGCCAGTGGGAGCCATCACAGTCAGTCAGTGTATCACTTCCGGGACGTTGCGTGGATCGGGGAGCTTTCGGGGACGTTGCGCTGTCGGGCGGGGGATACCTTAGGAGAGGGTGGGAGATTTGGGACTTAGACAGCCTAGGAGGCTCCGTGGGTTTTGAATGATATCTGGCTGACAGTTGGCAGTTGGCGGTTTGTAGGAGCTGGTACAGAGTACGGCACACAGTTCAACTACAAATTGCCCGAAGCGCTAGCATCTCGAGAGGCTTTCTCAGCGGCCTGTTACTACAATTGGCATCGAGAACTCGTACATCATTACCATCCTAAAGACGTCAATTCGAACCCCACGCCTAACCACAATTGGATATCGGGTTACACGATTATCATTTGCGCGAAAAACGTGGCAAAATGTAGTTGTGGTTGTCTGGGAAGAATCTGTGCCTGAAAATACGTAAATACGGCTAGGTGTATGTGTGGACCGCACATGACATGACGTGGACTGTTCACCCACTGCCCGAGGGTAGGCGAAGGTAGGCACAGGCTGGTGGTGTACGTGGCCGTAAGGGCCCGAGACGGATCCTCTCAAAGGGGGAGGAATGTAGTAGCTGGTACACAGTACGGCACACACATCAAATATAAATACACATGAAGCGCTTGACCAGCATCTCGAGAGGCCTTTTCAGCGGCCAGCTATTACACAGCTGCGTCGAGAAGAAAACGGAACGCAAATTGCCATGCCATTGCTATTCAAAGGAATTACTCCGGAAGAAACTCCTATTGACCTAAACTTAAATTGAATCCCCAAATTGGTGTACATGGAGAAATTTCGTTTGATAATACTGCTTTTACTTCAAATGTATTAAAGTTTAATACTACTTTGACTTTTAAACAAATAGCTGGTTTTTGAGCATTAATCCTCAAAAAACAGGAGCCCACAGCATCCCAAAACCTGATCTAGAATTTTTTAACTGTTTGCCGCGACGGCGGCGGCTCCATGCCGGCCATTTAACGGGAACCACCCGGTACTCGTTCCAGCACCTGCGAGCACCTTCATCACACTAAGGGCAAAACCCTTTGGAAAAGTTCGGCCCCCTCCTTCCACAGTCCCCTCTCACCACCCATGCCGCCCGGCCATGCCACCCGTCACAAATCCCCCAAACCCCTCAACATGACAACATAACCCTCAACCTGACAACTTCCTGCCAAACTCCAGTACCGAATGGCGCTGCTTCTTTTTTTCACCAGCTGCCAAGCAGCATCCACACGCGCGCGATATAAAACAGTGCGCCCCATTTGGACCCGCCTCCCCTTCGACCCCCCCCTGCCGCCTCCTTATCCTCCTATACCTTTATCCGCTAAACCTGATTCTAGCTGCGCAGTAGCACTAATCCAATATACTAATCCAATCCGCCTCCCTTCCTTCTTCCCATCCCCTTCGACCTTCGCATGGATGAATTCATCCCTGCTCTCCTCTCCTCTCTTACATATCTCTGTCTTCCTGCCTCCACGTCGGCTCATCAGGCCCGAGGATGCGAACGGATGACCTGCAGCAGCAGGGTGGGGCCCGCGGCGGAAGAGTGCGTGCAAATATGCGCCATGTGCGTCCGTATGTATATTCGTCAATCCATCCGGCCAGCCACCCGACCACGAGGGAAGGAACGAGGAACATTCCTGTTCATCGTCTATATAAATTCATGTTCCTCGCATGTTATCATTCCTCAGGTTTTACTTCTAGTTCTGCTTTTTTTATTCATTTATTTTACTACTATGCCACTTTATTTTATATTTGTCATTTTAATATTTTTACCTGCAGCAGGTCCACGAAGACCCCCCCCGCCGTGACCTCCGGCCCCGCTCCTGGTCCCCGCACGATGAGAGGTCGCTCCAGGTACCTCTCCGTCGTAAACACTACCAGGTTATCGGAACCGGATAGCTGGGCAAAGGGATGAGAGGCGGAGTAGCTGCGGGAGGCGAAAGGGGAGAGGGGTAGGGAGGGGGAAGAGGGGC